>NC_068920.1:5730455-5854218 GCF_023091745.1 Budorcas taxicolor
TGTCTCGCACAGCCTGCTCCTTCCTGGGCAGCAAGCCTAGCAGCGAGGCAAGTCTGGGCAAGGCTCGCCCAGGGCTGAGCAGCCTCGCGCAAGGCACTTGACTAGATCCGGCCCCTGAGCAGAGCTGGCGCTCTGCCGTACTGGAGGCACACTCGGCTCGGCCCAAGCAGGGATTGCAGACGCACGCGGCTTGGCTCCCTCGACTCTTCCCAAGGAGGCTCGCTTCCAAGCGGACTGTGCACTTGGCTTCCAGGCAGGGACGCCCCACGCCTCCTGCAAGTCTTGGCCCAGGAGCTGCTTTCCCTGAGCAGAGGCAGTGGGCGGCAGCCCAGACACGCAGGGGCAGGCCCCAAGCACCTGCACACGTCTCTGCTGGTGGGGAGGGCACTAGGGAAATGACGTCTGTCAGGCAACTTTTGGGCGCCAACGGAGTGAGCCTCCGGGCATGTGGGGCTGCAGACCAGAGCCAGGGGCCCTGGGAGCCTGGTGCTCTCCGTGCTGTGCTGAGTCTGGGCGGCCAAGCGACGGCTGGAGGCGCCCTGCACTTGCCATTCCCTTCCCTATGACAGAGTTCTCAAGGCTGGAGGGCTTGGCAGCGTGCAACCCACCGGCCCCTAAGCCCTCCGCAAGGACGCCTGGGGACTAGGTGCAAAGGCAAGGCAGGAGTGGAGCTGAGGACAGGAAGGCGCCAGGAGCGTCTGCCTGTCTCGCGCAGCCTGCTCCTTCCTGGGCAGGAAGCCTAGCAGCGAGGCAAGTCTGGGCAAGGCTCGCCCAGGGCAGAGCAGCCTCACGCCAGAAACTCTGCCTGATCGGGCCTCTGAGCAGAGCTGGAGCTCTGCCCTACTGGAGGCTCACTGGGCTCCGCCCAAGGAGTGAGTGCAGACGCACGCAGCTGGGCTGCCTCCTCTTCTCCCGAGGAGGCTCGCTTCCCGCATGCTGTGCACTAGGCTTCCAGGCGGGGGCGCCCCGCGCCTCCTACAGGGCTTGGCTCAGGGGCTGCTTCCCTGGAGCTGGGGCTGCCGGCGGGAGCCCAGACACGCAGGGGCAGGCCCCACCACCTGCACACGTCTCTGCTGGGGAGCAGAGCGCTAGGGACATGACGTCGGTCAGGCACCTTCTGGGCGCCCACGGAGTCAGCCTCCGGGAGTGTGGGGCTGCAGACCACAGCCAGGGGACCTGGGAGCCTGGTGCTCTCCGTGCGGCGCCGAGTCTGGGCGGCCAAGCAACCGCTGGAGGAGCCCTGCACTTGCCCTTCCCTCCCCTCTAAAGAGAGGCCTCACTGATGGAGGGCTTGGCAGTGGGCAAGCCACCGGATCCTGGGCTTTCCCCAAGGACGCCTGGGGCCTAGATGCCAAGGCAAGGCAGGAGTGGAGATGAGGCCAGGAAGGCGCCAGTGGCCACTCCCAGCATCGCACAGCCTGCTCCTTCCTGGGCAGCAAGCCTAGCAGCGAGGCAAGCCTGGGCAAGGCTCGCCCAGGGCTGAGCAGCCTCGCGCAAGGCACTTGACTAGATCTGGCCTCTGAGCAGAGCTGGAGCTCTGTGGTACTGGAGGCACACTCGGCTCGGCCCAAGCAGGGATTGCAGCTGCACGCGGCTTGGCTCCCTCGACTCTTCCCAAGGAGGCTCGCTTCCAAGCGGACTGTGCACTTGGCTTCCAGGCAGGGACGCCCCGCGCCTCCTGCAAGTCTTGGCACAGGGGCTGCTTCCCCTGAGCGGAGGCTGTGGGTGGCAGCCCAGACACGCAGGCGCAGGCCCCAACCACCTGCACACGTCTCTGCTGGTTGGGAGGGCACGAGGGAAATGACGTCTGTCAGGGACATTCTGGGCGCCCACGGAGTCAGCCTCCGGGTGTGTGGGGCTGCACACCAGAGCCAGGGGCCCTGGGAGCCTGGTGCTCTCCGTGCTGTGCTGAGTCTGGGCGGCCAAGCGACCGCTGCAGGAGCCCTGCACTTGCCATTCCCTTCCCTATGACAGAGCTCTCAAGGCTGGAGGGCTTGGCAGCGTGCAACCCACCAGCCCCTAAGCCCTCCGCAAGGACGCCTGGGGAGTAAGGGCAAAGGCAAGGCAGGAGTGGAGCTGAGGCCAGGAAGGCGCCAGGAGCGTCTGCCTGTCTCGCACAGCCTGCTCCTTCCTGGGCAGCAAGCCTAGCAGCGAGGCAAGTCTGGGCAAGGCTCGCCCAGGGCTGAGCAGCCTCGCGCAAGGCACTTGACTAGATCCGGCCCCTGAGCAGAGCTGGCGCTCTGCCGTACTGGAGGCACACTCGGCTCGGCCCAAGCAGGGATTGCAGACGCACGCGGCTTGGCTCCCTCGACTCTTCCCAAGGAGGCTCGCTTCCAAGCGGACTGTGCACTTGGCTTCCAGGCAGGGACGCCCCACGCCTCCTGCAAGTCTTGGCCCAGGAGCTGCTTTCCCTGAGCAGAGGCAGTGGGCGGCAGCCCAGACACGCAGGGGCAGGCCCCAAGCACCTGCACACGTCTCTGCTGGTGGGGAGGGCACTAGGGAAATGACGTCTGTCAGGCAACTTTTGGGCGCCAACGGAGTGAGCCTCCGGGCATGTGGGGCTGCAGACCAGAGCCAGGGGCCCTGGGAGCCTGGTGCTCTCCGTGCTGTGCTGAGTCTGGGCGGCCAAGCGACGGCTGGAGGCGCCCTGCACTTGCCATTCCCTTCCCTATGACAGAGTTCTCAAGGCTGGAGGGCTTGGCAGCGTGCAACCCACCGGCCCCTAAGCCCTCCGCAAGGACGCCTGGGGACTAGGTGCAAAGGCAAGGCAGGAGTGGAGCTGAGGACAGGAAGGCACCAGGAGCGTCTGCCTGTCTCGCGCAGCCTGCTCCTTCCTGGGCAGGAAGCCTAGCAGCGAGGCAAGTCTGGGCAAGGCTCGCCCAGGGCAGAGCAGCCTCACGCCAGAAACTCTGCCTGATCGGGCCCTCTGAGCAGAGCTGGAGCTCTGCCCTACTGGAGGCTCACTGGGCTCCGCCCAAGGAGTGAGTGCAGACGCACGCAGCTGGGCTGCCTCCTCTTCTCCCGAGGAGGCTCGCTTCCCGCATGCTGTGCACTAGGCTTCCAGGCGGGGGCGGCCCCGCGCCTCCTACAGGGCTTGGCTCAGGGGCTGCTTCCCTGGAGCTGGGGCTGCCGCGGGAGCCCAGACACGCAGGGGCAGGCCCCACCACCTGCACACGTCTCTGCTGGGGAGCAGAGCGCTAGGGACATGACGTCGGTCAGGCACCTTCTGGGCGCCCACGGAGTCAGCCTCCGGGAGTGTGGGGCTGCAGACCACAGCCAGGGGACCTGGGAGCCTTGTGCTCTCCGTGCCGCGCTGAGTCTGGGCGGCCAAGCACCCGCTGGAGGAGCCCTGCACTTGCCCTCCCCTCCCCTCTACGAGAGGCCTCCCTGCTGGAGGGCTTGGTGGTGTGCAAGCCACCGGCTCCTAAGCCTTCCGCAAGGACGCCCGGGGCCTAGATGCAAAGGCAAGGCAGGAGTGGAGCTGAGGCCAGGAAGGCGCCAGGAGCGTCTGCCTGTCTCGCACAGCCTGCTCCTTGCTGGGCAGCAAGCCTAGCAGCGAGGCAAGTCTGGGCAAGGCTCGCCCAGGGCTGAGCAGCCTCGCGCAAGGCACTTGACTAGATCCGGCCCCTGAGCAGAGCTGGAGCTCTGCCGTACTGGAGGCACACTCGGCTCGGCCCAAGCAGGGATTGCAGCTGCACGCGGCTTGGCTCCCTCGACTCTTCCCAAGGAGGCTCGCTTCCAAGCGGACTGTGCACTTGGCTTCCAGGCAGGGACGCCCCGCGCCTCCTGCAGGTCTTGGCACAGGGGCTGCTTCCCCTGAGCGGAGGCTGTGGGCGGCAGCCCAGACACGCAGGGGCAGGCCCCAACCACCTGCACACGTCTCTGCTGGTTGGGAGAGCACTCGGGAAATGACGTCTGTCAGGCACCTTCTGGGCGCTCACGGAGTCAGCCTCCGGGTGTGTGGGGCTGCAGACCACAGCCAGGGGCCCTGGGAGCCTGGTGCTCTCCGTTCTGTGCTGAGTCTGGGCGGCCAAGCGACCGCTGCAGGAGCCCTGCACTTGCCATTCCCTTCCCTATGACAGAGTTCTCAAGGCTGGAGGGCTTGGCAGCGTGCAACCCACCGGCCCCTAAGCCCTCCGCAAGGACGCCTGGGGACTAGGTGCAAAGGCAAGGCAGGAGTGGAGCTGAGGCCAGGAAGGCGCCAGGAGCGTCTGCCTGTCTCGCGCAGCCTGCTCCTTCCTGGGCAGGAAGCCTAGCAGCGAGGCAAGTCTGGGCAAGGCTCGCCCAGGGCAGAGCAGCCTCACGCCAGAAACTCTGCCTGATCGGGCCTCTGAGCAGAGCTGGAGCTCTGCCCTACTGGAGGCTCACTGGGCTCCGCCCAAGGAGTGATTGCAGACGCAAGCAGCTGGGCTGCCTCCTCTTCTCCCGAGGAGGCTCGCTTCCCGCATGCTGTGCACTAGGCTTCCAGGCGGGGGCGCCCCGCGCCTCCTACAGGTCTTGCCTCAGGGGCTGCTTCCCTTGAGGTGGGGCTGCCGGTGGGAGCCCAGACACGCAGGGGCAGGCCCCACCACCTGCACACGTCTCTGCTGGGGAGGAGAGCGCTAGGGACATGACGTCTGTCAGGCACCTTCTGGGCACCCACGGAGTCAGCCTCCGGGTGTGTGGGGCTGCAGACCACAGCCAGGGGACCTGGGAGCCTGGTGCTCTCCGTGCGGCGCCGAGTCTGGGCGGCCAAGCAACCGCTGGAGGAGCCCTGCACTTGCCCTTCCCTCCCCTCTAAAGAGAGGCCTCACTGATGGAGGGCTTGGCAGTGGGCAAGCCACCGGATCCTGGGCTTTGCCCAAGGACGCCTGGGGCCTAGATGCCAAGGCAAGGCAGGAGTGGAGATGAGGCCAGGAAGGCGCCAGTGGCCACTCCCAGCATCGCACAGCCTGCTCCTTCCTGGGCAGCAAGCCTAGCAGCGAGGCAAGTCTGGGCAAGGCTCGCCCAGGGCTGAGCAGCCTCGCGCAAGGCACTTGACTAGATCCGGCCTCTGAGCAGAGCTGGAGCTCTGCCGTACTGGAGGCACACTCGGCTCGGCCCAAGCAGGGATTGCAGCTGCACGCGGCTTGGCTCCCTCGACTCTTCCCAAGGAGGCTCGCTTCCAAGCGGACTGTGCACTTGGCTTCCAGGCAGGGACGCCCCGCGCCTCCTGCAAGTCTTGGCACAGGGGCTGCTTCCCCTGAGCGGAGGCTGTGGGCGGCAGCCCAGACACGCAGGCGCAGGCCCCAACCACCTGCACACGTCTCTGCTGGTTGGGAGGGCACGAGGGAAATGACGTCTGTCAGGGACATTCTGGGCGCCCACGGAGTCAGCCTCCGGGTGTGTGGGGCTGCAGACCAGAGCCAGGGGCCCTGGGAGCCTGGTGCTCTCCGTGCTGTGCTGAGTCTGGGCGGCCAAGCGACGGCTGGAGGAGCCCTGCACTTGCCATTCCCTTACCTATGACAGAGCTCTCAAGGCTGGAGGGCTTGGCAGCGTGCAACCCACCGGCCCCTAAGCCCTCCGCAAGGACGCCTGGGGAGTAGGGGCAAAGGCAAGGCAGGAGTGGAGCTGAGGCCAGGAAGGCGCCAGGAGCGTCTGCCTGTCTCGCACAGCCTGCTCCTTCCTGGGCAGCAAGCCTAGCAGCGAGGCAAGTCTGGGCAAGGCTCGCCCAGGGCTGAGCAGCCTCGCGCAAGGCACTTGACTAGATCCGGCCCCTGAGCAGAGCTGGAGCTCTGCCGTACTGGAGGCACACTCGGCTCGGCCCAAGCAGGGATTGCAGACGCACGCGGCTTGGCTCCCTCGACTCTTCCCAAGGAGGCTCGCTTCCAAGCGGACTGTGCACTTGGCTTCCAGGCAGGGACGCCCCGCGCCTCCTGCAAGTCTTGGCCCAGGAGCTGCTTTCCCTGAGCAGAGGCAGTGGGCGGCAGCCCAGACACGCAGGGGCAGGCACCAACCACCTGCACACGTCTCTGCTGGTGGAGACAGCACTAGGAAAATGACGTCTGTCAGGCACCTTCTGGGCGCCCACGGAGTAAGCCTCCGGGTGTTTGGGGCTGCAGACCAGAGCCAGGGGCCCTGGGAGCCTGGTGCTCTCCGTGCTGTGCTGAGTCTGGGCGGCCAAGCGACCGCTGCAGGAGCCCTGCACTTGCGATTCCCTTCCCTATGACAGAGCTCTCAAGGCTGGAGGGCTTGGCAGCGTGCAACCCACCGGCCCCTAAGCCCTCCGCAAGGACGCCTGGGGACTAGGTGCAAAGGCAAGGCAGGAGTGGGGCTGAGGCCAGGAAGGCGCCAGAAGAGTCTGCCTGTCTCGCACAGCCTGCTCCTTCCTGGGCAGCAAGCCTAGCAGCGAGGCAAGTCTGGGCAAGGCTCGCCCAGGGCTGAGCAGCCTCGCGCAAGGCACTTGACTAGATCCGGCCCCTGAGCAGAGCTGGAGCTCTGCCGTACTGGAGGCACACTCGGCTCGGCCCAAGCAGGGATTGCAGCTGCACGCGGCTTGGCTCCCTCGACTCTTCCCAAGGAGGCTCGCTTCCAAGCGGACTGTGCACTTGGCTTCCAGGCAGGGACGCCCCGCGCCTCCTGCAGGTCTTGGCACAGGGGCTGCTTCCCCTGAGCGGAGGCTGTGGGCGGCAGCCCAGACACGCAGGGGCAGGCCCCAACCACCTGCACACGTCTCTGCTGGTTGGGAGAGCACTCGGGAAATGACGTCTGTCAGGCACCTTCTGGGCGCTCACGGAGTCAGCCTCCGGGTGTGTGGGGCTGCAGACCACAGCCAGGGGCCCTGGGAAGCCTGGTGCTCTCCGTGCCGTGCTGAGTCTGGGCGGCCAAGCGACCGCTGGAGGAGCCCTGCACTTGCCATTCCCTTCCCTATGACAGAGCTCTCACGGCTGGAGGGCTTGGCAGCGTGCACCCCACCGGCCCCTAAGCCCTCCGCAAGGACGCCTGGGGACTAGGAGCAAAGGCAAGGCAGGAGTGGAGCTGAGGCCAGGAAGGCGCCAGGAGCGTCTGCCTGTCTGGCGCAGCCTGCTCCTTCCCGGGCAGGAAGCCCAGCAGCGAGGCAAGTCTGGGCAAGGCTCGCCCAGGGCAGAGCAGCCTCACGCCAGCAACTCTGCCAGATCGGGCCTCTGAGCAGAGCTGGAGCTCTGCCGTACTGAAGGCTCACTGGGCTCCGCCCAAGGAGTGAATGCAGACGCACGCAGCTGGGCTGGCTCCTCTTCTCCCGAGGAGGCTCGCTTCCCGCATGCTGTGCACTAGGCTTCCAGGCGGGGGCGCCCCGCGCCTCCTACAGGTCTTGCCTCAGGGGCTGCTTCCCTTGAGGTGGGGCTGCCGGCGGGAGCCCAGACACGCAGGGGCAGGCCCCACCACCTGCACACGTCTCTGCCGGGGAGCAGAGCGCTAGGGACATGACGTCGGTCAGGCACCTTCTGGGCGCCCACGGAGTCAGCCTCCGGGAGTGTGGGGCTGCGGACCACATCCAGGGGACCTGGGAGCCTTGTGCTCTCCGTGCGGCGCTGAGTCTGGGCGGCCAAGCAACCGCTGGAGGAGTCCTGCACTTGCCCTCCCCTCCCCTCTACGAGAGGCCTCCCTGCTGGAGGGCTTGTCGGTGTGCAAGCCACCGGCTCCTAAGCCTTCCCCAAGGACGCCCGGGGCCTAGATGCAAAGGCAAGGCAGGAGTGGAGCTGAGGCCAGGAAGGCGCCAGGGGCCTATCCCAGCATCGCACAGCCTGCTCCTTCCTGGGCAGCAAGCCTAGCAGCGAGGCAAGCCTGGGAAAGTCTCGCCCTGGGCAGAGCAGCCTCGCGCAAGGCACTTGACTAGATCCGGCCTCTGAGCAGAGCTGGAGCTCTGCCGTCCTGGAGGCACACTCGGCTCGGCCCAAGCAGGGATTGCAGCTGCACGCGGCTTGGCTCCCTCGACTCTTCCCAAGGAGGCTCGCTTCCAAGCGGACTGTGCACTTGGCTTCCAGGCAGGGACGCCCCGCGCCTCCTGCAGGTCTTGGTACAGGGGCTGCTTCCCCTGAGCGGAGGCTGTGGGCGGCAGGTCAGACACGCAGGGGCAGGCCCCAACCACCTGCACACGTCTCTGCTGGTGGGGAGAGCACTCGGTAAATGACGTCTGTCAGGCACCTTCTGGGCGCTCACGGAGTCAGCCTCCGGGTGTGTGGGGCTGCAGACCACAGCCAGGGGCCCTGGGAAGCCTGGTGTTCTCCGTGCCGTGCTGAGTCTGGGCGGCCAAGCGACCGCTGGAGGAGCCCTGCACTTGCCATTCCCTTCCCTATGACAGAGCTCTCACGGCTGGAGGGCTTGGCAGCGTGCACCCCACCGGCCCCTAAGCCCTCCGCAAGGACGCCTGTGGACTAGGAGCAAAGGCAAGGCAAGAGTGGAGCTGAGGCCAGGAAGGCGCCAGGAGCGTCTGCCTGTCTGGCGCAGCCTGCTCCTTCACGGGCAGGAAGCCCTGCAGCGAGGCAACTCTGGGCAAGGCTCGCCCAGGGCAGAGCAGCCTCACGCCAGCAACTCTGCCAGATCGGGCCTCTGAGCAGAGCTGGAGCTCTGCCCTACTGGAGGCTCACTGGGCTCCGCCCAAGGAGTGAGTGCAGACGCACGCAGCTGGGCTGCCTCCTCTTCTCCCGAGGAGGCTCGCTTCCCGCATGCTGTGCACTAGGCTTCCAGGCGGGGGCGCCCCGCGCCTCCTACAGGGCTTGGCTCAGGGGCTGCTTCCCTGGAGCTGGGGCTGCCGGCGGGAGCCCAGACACGCAGGGGCAGGCCCCACCACCTGCACACGTCTCTGCTGGGGAGCAGAGCGCTAGGGACATGACGTCGGTCAGGCACCTTCTGGGCGCCCACGGAGTCAGCCTCCGGGAGTGTGGGGCTGCAGACCAGAGCCAGGGGACCTGGGAGCCTGGTGCTCTCCGTGCGGCGCCGAGTCTGGGCGGCCAAGCAACCGCTGGAGGAGCCCTGCACTTGCCCTTCCCTCCCCTCTAAAGAGAGGCCTCACTGATGGAGGGCTTGGCAGTGGGCAAGCCACCGGATCCTGGGCTTTCCCCAAGGACGCCTGGGGCCTAGATGCCAAGGCAAGGCAGGAGTGGAGATGAGGCCAGGAAGGCGCCAGTGGCCACTCCCAGCATCGCACAGCCTGCTCCTTCCTGGGCAGCAAGCCTAGCAGCGAGGCAAGCCTGGGCAAGGCTCGCCCAGGGCTGAGCAGCCTCGCGCAAGGCACTTGACTAGATCTGGCCTCTGAGCAGAGCTGGAGCTCTGCCGTACTGGAGGCACACTCGGCTCGGCCCAAGCAGGGATTGCAGCTGCACGCGGCTTGGCTCCCTCGACTCTTCCCAAGGAGGCTCGCTTCCAAGCGGACTGTGCACTTGGCTTCCAGGCAGGGACGCCCCGCGCCTCCTGCAAGTCTTGGCACAGGGGCTGCTTCCCCTGAGCGGAGGCTGTGGGTGGCAGCCCAGACACGCAGGCGCAGGCCCCAACCACCTGCACACGTCTCTGCTGGTTGGGAGGGCACGAGGGAAATGACGTCTGTCAGGGACATTCTGGGCGCCCACGGAGTCAGCCTCCGGGTGTGTGGGGCTGCAGACCAGAGCCAGGGGCCCTGGGAGCCTGGTGCTCTCCGTGCTGTGCTGAGTCTGGGCGGCCAAGCGACCGCTGCAGGAGCCCTGCACTTGCCATTCCCTTCCCTATGACAGAGCTCTCAAGGCTGGAGGGCTTGGCAGCGTGCAACCCACCAGCCCCTAAGCCCTCCGCAAGGACGCCTGGGGAGTAAGGGCAAAGGCAAGGCAGGAGTGGAGCTGAGGACAGGAAGGCGCCAGGAGCGTCTGCCTGTCTCGCACAGCCTGCTCCTTCCTGGGCAGCAAGCCTAGCAGCGAGGCAAGTCTGGGCAAGGCTCGCCCAGGGCTGAGCAGCCTCGCGCAAGGCACTTGACTAGATCCGGCCCCTGAGCAGAGCTGGAGCTCTGCCGTACTGGAGGCACACTCGGCTCGGCCCAAGCAGGGATTGCAGACGCACGCGGCTTGGCTCCCTCGACTCTTCCCAAGGAGGCTCGCTTCCAAGCGGACTGTGCACTTGGCTTCCAGGCAGGGACGCCCCACGCCTCCTGCAAGTCTTGGCCCAGGAGCTGCTTTCCCTGAGCAGAGGCAGTGGGCGGCAGCCCAGATACGCAGGGGCAGGCCCCAAGCACCTGCACACGTCTCTGCTGGTGGGGAGGGCACTAGGGAAATGACGTCTGTCAGGCAACTTTTGGGCGCCAACGGAGTGAGCCTCCGGGCATGTGGGGCTGCAGACCAGAGCCAGGGGCCCTGGGAGCCTGGTGCTCTCCGTGCTGTGCTGAGTCTGGGCGGCCAAGCGACGGCTGGAGGCGCCCTGCACTTGCCATTCCCTTCCCTATGACAGAGCTCTCAAGGCTGGAGGGCTTGGCAGCGTGCAACCCACCAGCCCCTAAGCCCTCCGCAAGGACGCCTGGGGACTAGGTGCAAAGGCAAGGCAGGAGTGGAGCTGAGGACAGGAAGGCGCCAGGAGCGTCTGCCTGTCTTGCGCAGCCTGCTCCTTCCTGGGCAGGAAGCCTAGCAGCGAGGCAAGTCTGGGCAAGGCTCGCCCAGGGCAGAGCAGCCTCACGCCAGAAACTCTGCCTGATCGGGCCTCTGAGCAGAGCTGGAGCTCTGCCCTACTGGAGGCTCACTGGGCTCCGCCCAAGGAGTGAGTGCAGACGCACACAGCTGGGCTGCCTCCTCTTCTCCCGAGGAGGCTCGCTTCCCGCATGCTGTGCACTAGGCTTCCAGGCGGGGGCGCCCCGCGCCTCCTACAGGGCTTGGCTCAGGGGCTGCTTCCCTGGAGCTGGGGCTGCCGGCGGGAGCCCAGACACGCAGGGGCAGGCCCCACCACCTGCACACGTCTCTGCTGGGGAGCAGAGCGCTAGGGACATGACGTCGGTCAGGCACCTTCTGGGCGCCCACGGAGTCAGCCTCCGGGAGTGTGGGGCTGCAGACCACAGCCAGGGGACCTGGGAGCCTTGTGCTCTCCGTGCGGCGCTGAGTCTGGGCGGCCAAGCACCCGCTGGAGGAGCCCTGCACTTGCCCTCCCCTCCCCTCTACGAGAGGCCTCCCTGCTGGAGGGCTTGGTGGTGTGCAAGCCACCGGCTCCTAAGCCTTCCGCAAGGACGCCCGGGGCCTAGATGCAAAGGCAAGGCAGGAGTGGAGCTGAGGCCAGGAAGGCGCCAGGAGCGTCTGCCTGTCTCGCACAGCCTGCTCCTTCCTGGGCAGCAAGCCTAGCAGCGAGGCAAGTCTGGGCAAGGCTCGCCCAGGGCTGAGCAGCCTCGCGCAAGGCACTTGACTAGATCCGGCCCCTGAGCAGAGCTGGCGCTCTGCCGTACTGGAGGCACACTCGGCTCGGCCCAAGCAGGGATTGCAGACGCACGCGGCTTGGCTCCCTCGACTCTTCCCAAGGAGGCTCGCTTCCAAGCGGACTGTGCACTTGGCTTCCAGGCAGGGACGCCCCACGCCTCCTGCAAGTCTTGGCCCAGGAGCTGCTTTCCCTGAGCAGAGGCAGTGGGCGGCAGCCCAGACACGCAGGGGCAGGCCCCAAGCACCTGCACACGTCTCTGCTGGTGGGGAGGGCACTAGGGAAATGACGTCTGTCAGGCAACTTTTGGGCGCCAACGGAGTGAGCCTCCGGGCATGTGGGGCTGCAGACCAGAGCCAGGGGCCCTGGGAGCCTGGTGCTCTCCGTGCTGTGCTGAGTCTGGGCGGCCAAGCGACGGCTGGAGGCGCCCTGCACTTGCCATTCCCTTCCCTATGACAGAGTTCTCAAGGCTGGAGGGCTTGGCAGCGTGCAACCCACCAGCCCCTAAGCCCTCCGCAAGGACGCCTGGGGACTAGGTGCAAAGGCAAGGCAGGAGTGGAGCTGAGGACAGGAAGGCGCCAGGAGCGTCTGCCTGTCTCGCGCAGCCTGCTCCTTCCTGGGCAGGAAGCCTAGCAGCGAGGCAAGTCTGGGCAAGGCTCGCCCAGGGCAGAGCAGCCTCACGCCAGAAACTCTGCCTGATCGGGCCTCTGAGCAGAGCTGGAGCTCTGCCCTACTGGAGGCTCACTGGGCTCCGCCCAAGGAGTGAGTGCAGACGCACGCAGCTGGGCTGCCTCCTCTTCTCCCGAGGAGGCTCGCTTCCCGCATGCTGTGCACTAGGCTTCCAGGCGGGGGCGCCCCGCGCCTCCTACAGGGCTTGGCTCAGGGGCTGCTTCCCTGGAGCTGGGGCTGCCGGCGGGAGCCCAGACACGCAGGGGCAGGCCCCACCACCTGTACACGTCTCTGCTGGGGAGCAGAGCGCTAGGGACATGACGTCGGTCAGGCACCTTCTGGGCGCCCACGGAGTCAGCCTCCGGGAGTGTGGGGCTGCAGACCACAGCCAGGGGACCTGGGAGCCTTGTGCTCTCCGTGCGGCGCTGAGTCTGGGCGGCCAAGCACCCGCTGGAGGAGCCCTGCACTTGCCCTCCCCTCCCCTCTACGAGAGGCCTCCCTGCTGGAGGGCTTGGTGGTGTGCAAGCCACCGGCTCCTAAGCCTTCCGCAAGGACGCCCGGGGCCTAGATGCAAAGGCAAGGCAGGAGTGGAGCTGAGGCCAGGAAGGCGCCAGGAGCGTCTGCCTGTCTCGCACAGCCTGCTCCTTCCTGGGCAGCAAGCCTAGCAGCGAGGCAAGTCTGGGCAAGGCTCGCCCAGGGCTGAGCAGCCTCGCGCAAGGCACTTGACTAGATCCGGCCCCTGAGCAGAGCTGGAGCTCTGCCGTACTGGAGGCACACTCGGCTCGGCCCAAGCAGGGATTGCAGACGCACGCGGCTTGGCTCCCTCGACTCTTCCCAAGGAGGCTCGCTTCCAAGCGGACTGTGCACTTGGCTTCCAGGCAGGGACGCCCCGCGCCTCCTGCAAGTCTTGGCCCAGGAGCTGCTTTCCCTGAGCAGAGGCAGTGGGCGGCAGCCCAGACACGCAGGGGCAGGCACCAACCACCTGCACACGTCTCTGCTGGTGGAGACAGCACTAGGAAAATGACGTCTGTCAGGCACCTTCTGGGCGCCCACGGAGTAAGCCTCCGGGTGTTTGGGGCTGCAGACCAGAGCCAGGGGCCCTGGGAGCCTGGTGCTCTCCGTGCTGTGCTGAGTCTGGGCGGCCAAGCGACCGCTGCAGGAGCCCTGCACTTGCCATTCCCTTCCCTATGACAGAGCTCTCAAGGCTGGAGGGCTTGGCAGCGTGCAACCCACCGGCCCCTAAGCCCTCCGCAAGGACGCCTGGGGACTAGGTGCAAAGGCAAGGCAGGAGTGGGGCTGAGGCCAGGAAGGCGCCAGGAGAGTCTGCCTGTCTCGCACAGCCTGCTCCTTCCTGGGCAGCAAGCCTAGCAGCGAGGCAAGTCTGGGCAAGGCTCGCCCAGGGCTGAGCAGCCTCGCGCAAGGCACTTGACTAGATCCGGCCCCTGAGCAGAGCTGGAGCTCTGCCGTACTGGAGGCACACTCGGCTCGGCCCAAGCAGGGATTGCAGCTGCACGCGGCTTGGCTCCCTCGACTCTTCCCAAGGAGGCTCGCTTCCAAGCGGACTGTGCACTTGGCTTCCAGGCAGGGACGCCCCGCGCCTCCTGCAGGTCTTGGCACAGGGGCTGCTTCCCCTGAGCGGAGGCTGTGGGCGGCAGCCCAGACACGCAGGGGCAGGCCCCAACCACCTGCACACGTCTCTGCTGGTTGGGAGAGCACTCGGGAAATGACGTCTGTCAGGCACCTTCTGGGCGCTCACGGAGTCAGCCTCCGGGTGTGTGGGGCTGCAGACCACAGTCAGGGGCCCTGGGAGCCTGGTGCTCTCCGTTCTGTGCTGAGTCTGGGCGGCCAAGCGACCGCTGCAGGAGCCCTGCACTTGCCATTCCCTTCCCTATGACAGAGTTCTCAAGGCTGGAGGGCTTGGCAGCGTGCAACCCACCGGCCCCTAAGCCCTCCGCAAGGACGCCTGGGGACTAGGTGCAAAGGCAAGGCAGGAGTGGAGCTGAGGCCAGGAAGGCGCCAGGAGCGTCTGCCTGTCTCGCGCAGCCTGCTCCTTCCTGGGCAGGAAGCCTAGCAGCGAGGCAAGTCTGGGCAAGGCTCGCCCAGGGCAGAGCAGCCTCACGCCAGAAACTCTGCCTGATCGGGCCTCTGAGCAGAGCTGGAGCTCTGCCCTACTGGAGGCTCACTGGGCTCCGCCCAAGGAGTGATTGCAGACGCACGCAGCTGGGCTGCCTCCTCTTCTCCCGAGGAGGCTCGCTTCCCGCATGCTGTGCACTAGGCTTCCAGGCGGGGGCGCCCCGCGCCTCCTACAGGTCTTGCCTCAGGGGCTGCTTCCCTTGAGGTGGGGCTGCCGGTGGGAGCCCAGACACGCAGGGGCAGGCCCCACCACCTGCACACGTCTCTGCTGGGGAGGAGAGCGCTAGGGACATGACGTCTGTCAGGCACCTTCTGGGCACCCACGGAGTCAGCCTCCGGGTGTGTGGGGCTGCAGACCACAGCCAGGGGACCTGGGAGCCTGGTGCTCTCCGTGCGGCGCCGAGTCTGGGCGGCCAAGCAACCGCTGGAGGAGCCCTGCACTTGCCCTTCCCTCCCCTCTAAAGAGAGGCCTCACTGATGGAGGGCTTGGCAGTGGGCAAGCCACCGGATCCTGGGCTTTGCCCAAGGACGCCTGGGGCCTAGATGCCAAGGCAAGGCAGGAGTGGAGATGAGGCCAGGAAGGCGCCAGTGGCCACTCCCAGCATCGCACAGCCTGCTCCTTCCTGGGCAGCAAGCCTAGCAGCGAGGCAAGTCTGGGCAAGGCTCGCCCAGGGCTGAGCAGCCTCGCACAAGGCACTTGACTAGATCCGGCCTCTGAGCAGAGCTGGAGCTCTGCCGTACTGGAGGCACACTCGGCTCGGCCCAAGCAGGGATTGCAGCTGCACGCGGCTTGGCTCCCTCGACTCTTCCCAAGGAGGCTCGCTTCCAAGGGGACTGTGCACTTGGCTTCCAGGCAGGGACGCCCCGCGCCTCCTGCAAGTCTTGGCACAGGGGCTGCTTCCCCTGAGCGGAGGCTGTGGGCGGCAGCCCAGACACGCAGGCGCAGGCCCCAACCACCTGCACACGTCTCTGCTGGTTGGGAGGGCACGAGGTAAATGACGTCTGTCAGGGACATTCTGGGCGCCCACGGAGTCAGCCTCCGGGTGTGTGGGGCTGCAGACCAGAGCCAGGGGCCCTGGGAGCCTGGTGCTCTCCGTGCTGTGCTGAGTCTGGGCGGCCAAGCGACGGCTGGAGGAGCCCTGCACTTGCCATTCCCTTCCCTATGACAGAGCTCTCAAGGCTTGAGGGCTTGGCAGCGTGCAACCCACCGGCCCCTAAGCCCTCCGCAAGGACGCCTGGGGAGTAGGGGCAAAGGCAAGGCAGGAGTGGAGCTGAGGCCAGGAAGGCGCCAGGAGCGTCTGCCTGTCTCGCACAGCCTGCTCCTTCCTGGGCAGCAAGCCTAGCAGCGAGGCAAGTCTGGGCAAGGCTCGCCCAGGGCTGAGCAGCCTCGCGCAAGGCACTTGACTAGATCCGGCCCCTGAGCAGAGCTGGAGCTCTGCCGTACTGGAGGCACACTCGGCTCGGCCCAAGCAGGGATTGCAGACGCACGCGGCTTGGCTCCCTCGACTCTTCCCAAGGAGGCTCGCTTCCAAGCGGACTGTGCACTTGGCTTCCAGGCAGGGACGCCCCGCGCCTCCTGCAAGTCTTGGCCCAGGAGCTGCTTTCCCTGAGCAGAGGCAGTGGGCGGCAGCCCAGACACGCAGGGGCAGGCACCAACCACCTGCACACGTCTCTGCTGGTGGAGACAGCACTAGGAAAATGACGTCTGTCAGGCACCTTCTGGGCGCCCACGGAGTAAGCCTCCGGGTGTTTGGGGCTGCAGACCAGAGCCAGGGGCCCTGGGAGCCTGGTGCTCTCCGTGCTGTGCTGAGTCTGGGCGGCCAAGCGACCGCTGCAGGAGCCCTGCACTTGCGATTCCCTTCCCTATGACAGAGCTCTCAAGGCTGGAGGGCTTGGCAGCGTGCAACCCACCGGCCCCTAAGCCCTCCGCAAGGACGCCTGGGGACCAGGTGCAAAGGCAAGGCAGGAGTGGGGCTGAGGCCAGGAAGGCGCCAGGAGAGTCTGCCTGTCTCGCACAGCCTGCTCCTTCCTGGGCAGCAAGCCTAGCAGCGAGGCAAGTCTGGGCAAGGCTCGCCCAGGGCTGAGCAGCCTCGCGCAAGGCACTTGACTAGATCCGGCCCCTGAGCAGAGCTGGAGCTCTGCCGTACTGGAGGCACACTCGGCTCGGCCCAAGCACGGATTGCAGCTGCACGCGGCTTGGCTCCCTCGACTCTTCCCAAGGAGGCTCGCTTCCAAGCGGACTGTGCACTTGGCTTCCAGGCAGGGACGCCCCGCGCCTCCTGCAGGTCTTGGCACAGGGGCTGCTTCCCCTGAGCGGAGGCTGTGGGCGGCAGCCCAGACACGCATGGGCAGGCCCCAACCACCTGCACACGTCTCTGCTGGTTGGGAGAGCACTCGGGAAATGACGTCTGTCAGGCACCTTCTGGGCGCTCACGGAGTCAGCCTCCGGGTGTGTGGGGCTGCAGACCACAGCCAGGGGCCCTGGGAGCCTGGTGCTCTCCGTTCTGTGCTGAGTCTGGGCGGCCAAGCGACCGCTGCAGGAGCCCTGCACTTGCCATTCCCTTCCCTATGACAGAGTTCTCAAGGCTGGAGGGCTTGGCAGCGTGCAACCCACCGGCCCCTAAGCCCTCCGCAAGGACGCCTGGGGACTAGGTGCAAAGGCAAGGCAGGAGTGGAGCTGAGGCCAGGAAGGCGCCAGGAGCGTCTGCCTGTCTCGCGCAGCCTGCTCCTTCCTGGGCAGGAAGCCTAGCAGCGAGGCAAGTCTGGGCAAGGCTCGCCCAGGGCAGAGCAGCCTCACGCCAGAAACTCTGCCTGATCGGGCCTCTGAGCAGAGCTGGAGCTCTGCCCTACTGGAGGCTCACTGGGCTCCGCCCAAGGAGTGATTGCAGACGCACGCAGCTGGGCTGCCTCCTCTTCTCCCGAGGAGGCTCGCTTCCCGCATGCTGTGCACTAGGCTTCCAGGCGGGGGCGCCCCGCGCCTCCTACAGGTCTTGCCTCAGGGGCTGCTTCCCTTGAGGTGGGGCTGCCGGTGGGAGCCCAGACACGCAGGGGCAGGCCCCACCACCTGCACACGTCTCTGCTGGGGAGGAGAGCGCTAGGGACATGACGTCTGTCAGGCACCTTCTGGGCACCCACGGAGTCAGCCTCCGGGTGTGTGGGGCTGCAGACCACAGCCAGGGGACCTGGGAGCCTGGTGCTCTCCGTGCGGCGCCGAGTCTGGGCGGCCAAGCAACCGCTGGAGGAGCCCTGCACTTGCCCTTCCCTCCCCTCTAAAGAGAGGCCTCACTGATGGAGGGCTTGGCAGTGGGCAAGCCACCGGATCCTGGGCTTTCCCCAAGGACGCCTGGGACCTAGATGCCAAGGCAAGGCAGGAGTGGAGATGAGGCCAGGAAGGCGCCAGTGGCCACTCCCAGCATCGCACAGCCTGCTCCTTCCTGGGCAGCAAGCCTAGCAGCGAGGCAAGTCTGGGCAAGGCTCGCCCAGGGCTGAGCAGCCTCGCGCAAGGCACTTGACTAGATCCGGCCCCTGAGCAGAGCTGGAGCTCTGCCGTACTGGAGGCACACTCGGCTCGGCCCAAGCAGGGATTGCAGACGCACGCGGCTTGGCTCCCTCGACTCTTCCCAAGGAGGCTCGCTTCCAAGCGGACTGTGCACTTGGCTTCCAGGCAGGGACGCCCCGCGCCTCCTGCAAGTCTTGGCCCAGGAGCTGCTTTCCCTGAGCAGAGGCAGTGGGCGGCAGCCCAGACACGCAGGGGCAGGCACCAACCACCTGCACACGTCTCTGCTGGTGGAGACAGCACTAGGAAAATGACGTCTGTCAGGCACCTTCTGGGCGCCCACGGAGTAAGCCTCCGGGTGTTTGGGGCTGCAGACCAGAGCCAGGGGCCCTGGGAGCCTGGTGCTCTCCGTGCTGTGCTGAGTCTGGGCGGCCAAGCGACCGCTGCAGGAGCCCTGCACTTGCGATTCCCTTCCCTATGACAGAGCTCTCAAGGCTGGAGGGCTTGGCAGCGTGCAACCCACCGGCCCCTAAGCCCTCCGCAAGGACGCCTGGGGACTAGGTGCAAAGGCAAGGCAGGAGTGGGGCTGAGGCCAGGAAGGCGCCAGGAGAGTCTGCCTGTCTCGCACAGCCTGCTCCTTCCTGGGCAGCAAGCCTAGCAGCGAGGCAAGTCTGGGCAAGGCTCGCCCAGGGCTGAGCAGCCTCGCGCAAGGCACTTGACTAGATCCGGCCCCTGAGCAGAGCTGGAGCTCTGCCGTACTGGAGGCACACTCGGCTCGGCCCAAGCAGGGATTGCAGCTGCACGCGGCTTGGCTCCCTCGACTCTTCCCAAGGAGGCTCGCTTCCAAGCGGACTGTGCACTTGGCTTCCAGGCAGGGACGCCCCGCGCCTCCTGCAGGTCTTGGCACAGGGGCTGCTTCCCCTGAGCGGAGGCTGTGGGCGGCAGCCCAGACACGCAGGGGCAGGCCCCAACCACCTGCACACGTCTCTGCTGGTTGGGAGAGCACTCGGGAAATGACGTCTGTCAGGCACCTTCTGGGCGCTCACGGAGTCAGCCTCCGGGTGTGTGGGGCTGCAGACCACAGCCAGGGGCCCTGGGAGCCTGGTGCTCTCCGTTCTGTGCTGAGTCTGGGCGGCCAAGCGACCGCTGCAGGAGCCCTGCACTTGCCATTCCCTTCCCTATGACAGAGCTCTCAAGGCTGGAGGGCTTGGCAGAGTGCAACCCACCGGCCCCTAAGCCGTCCGCAAGGACGCCTGGGGACTAGGTGCAAAGGCAAGGCAGCAGTGGAGCTGAGGACAGGAAGGCGCCAGGAGCGTCTGCCTGTCTCGCACAGCCTGCTCCTTCCTGGGCAGCAAGCCTAGCAGCGAGGCAAGTCTGGGCAAGGCTCGCCCAGGGCTGAGCAGCCTCGCGCAAGGCACTTGACTAGATCCGGCCCCTGAGCAGAGCTGGAGCTCTGCCGTACTGGAGGCACACTCGGCTCGGCCCAAGCAGGGATTGCAGCTGCACGCGGCTTGGCTCCCTCGACTCTTCCCAAGGAGGCTCGCTTCCAAGCGGACTGTGCACTTGGCTTCCAGGCAGGGACGCCCCGCGCCTCCTGCAGGTCTTGGCACGGGGGCAGCTTCCCCTGAGCGGAGGCTGTGGGCGGCAGCCCAGACACGCAGGGGCAGGCCCCAACCACCTGCACACGTCTCTGCTGGTGGGGAGAGCACTCGGGAAATGACGTCTGTCAGGCACCTTCTGGGCGCTCACGGAGTCAGCCTCCGGGTGTGTGGGGCTGCAGACCACAGCCAGGGGCCCTGGGAGCCTGGTGCTCTCCGTGCCGTGCTGAGTCTGGGCGGCCAAGCGACCGCTGGAGGAGCCCTGCACTTGCCATTCCCTTCCCTATGACAGAGCTCTCACGGCTGGAGGGCTTGGCAGCGTGCACCCCACCGGCCCCTAAGCCCTCCGCAAGGACGCCTGGGGACTAGGAGCAAAGGCAAGGCAGGAGTGGAGCTGAGGCCAGGAAGGCGCCAGGAGCGTCTGCCTGTCTGGCGCAGCCTGCTTTTCCCGGGCAGGAAGCCCAGCAGCGAGGCAAGTCTGGGCAAGGCTCGCCCAGGGCAGAGCAGCCTCACACCAGCAACTCTGCCAGATCGGGCCTCTGAGCAGAGCTGGAGCTCTGCCGTACTGGAGGCTCACTGGGCTCCGCCCAAGGAGTGAGTGCAGACGCACGCAGCTGGGCTGCCTCCTCTTCTCCCAAGGAGGCTCGCTTCCCGCATGCTGTGCACTAGGCTTCCAGGCGGGGGCGCCCCGCGCCTCCTACAGGGCTTGGCTCAGGGGCTGCTTCCCTGGAGCTGGGGCTGCCGGCGGGAGCCCAGACACGCAGGGGCAGGCCCCACCACCTGCACACGTCTCTGCTGGGGAGCAGAGCGCTAGGGACATGACGTCGGTCAGGCACCTTCTGGGCGCCCACGGAGTCAGCCTCCGGGAGTGTGGGGCTGCAGACCACAGCCAGGGGACCTGGGAGCCTTGTGCTCTCCGTGCGGCGCTGATTCTGGGCGGCCAAGCACCCGCTGGAGGAGCCCTGCACTTGCCCTCCCCTCCCCTCTACGAGAGGCCTCCCTGCTGGAGGGCTTGGTGGTGTGCAAGCCACCGGCTCCTAAGCCTTCCGCAAGGACGCCCGGGGCCTAGATGCAAAGGCAAGGCAGGAGTGGAGCTGAGGCCAGGAAGGCGCCAGGAGCGTCTGCCTGTCTCGCACAGCCTGCTCCTTGCTGGGCAGCAAGCCTAGCAGCGAGGCAAGTCTGGGCAAGGCTCGCCCAGGGCTGAGCAGCCTCGCGCAAGGCACTTGACTAGATCCGGCCCCTGAGCAGAGCTGGAGCTCTGCCGTACTGGAGGCACACTCGGCTCGGCCCAAGCAGGGATTGCAGCTGCACGCGGCTTGGCTCCCTCGACTCTTCCCAAGGAGGCTCGCTTCCAAGCGGACTGTGCACTTGGCTTCCAGGCAGGGACGCCCCGCGCCTCCTGCAGGTCTTGGCACAGGGGCTGCTTCCCCTGAGCGGAGGCTGTGGGCGGCAGCCCAGACACGCAGGGGCAGGCCCCAACCACCTGCACACGTCTCTGCTGGTTGGGAGAGCACTCGGGAAATGACGTCTGTCAGGCACCTTCTGGGCGCTCACGGAGTCAGCCTCCGGGTGTGTGGGGCTGCAGACCACAGCCAGGGGCCCTGGGAGCCTGGTGCTCTCCGTTCTGTGCTGAGTCTGGGCGGCCAAGCGACAGCTGGAGGCGCCCTGCACTTGCCATTCCCTTCCCTATGACAGAGTTCTCAAGGCTGGAGGGCTTGGCAGCGTGCAACCCACCGGCCCCTAAGCCCTCCGCAAGGACGCCTGGGGACTAGGTGCAAAGGCAAGGCAGGAGTGGAGCTGAGGCCAGGAAGGCGCCAGGAGCGTCTGCCTGTCTCGCGCAGCCTGCTCCTTCCTGGGCAGGAAGCCTAGCAGCGAGGCAAGTCTGGGCAAGGCTCGCCCAGGGCAGAGCAGCCTCACGCCAGAAACTCTGCCTGATCGGGCCTCTGAGCAGAGCTGGAGCTCTGCCCTACTGGAGGCTCACTGGGCTCCGCCCAAGGAGTGATTGCAGACGCACGCAGCTGGGCTGCCTCCTCCTCTCCCGAGGAGGCTCGCTTCCCGCATGCTGTGCACTAGGCTTCCAGGCGGGGGCGCCCCGCGCCTCCTACAGGTCTTGCCTCAGGGGCTGCTTCCCTTGAGGTGGGGCTGCCGGTGGGAGCCCAGACACGCAGGGGCAGGCCCCACCACCTGCACACGTCTCTGCTGGGGAGGAGAGCGCTAGGGACATGACGTCTGTCAGGCACCTTCTGGGCACCCACGGAGTCAGCCTCCGGGTGTGTGGGGCTGCAGACCAGAGCCAGGGGACCTGGGAGCCTGGTGCTCTCCGTGCGGCGCCGAGTCTGGGCGGCCAAGCAACCGCTGGAGGAGCCCTGCACTTGCCCTTCCCTCCCCTCTAAAGAGAGGCCTCACTGATGGAGGGCTTGGCAGTGGGCAAGCCACCGGATCCTGGGCTTTGCCCAAGGACGCCTGGGGCCTAGATGCCAAGGCAAGGCAGGAGTGGAGATGAGGCCAGGAAGGCGCCAGTGGCCACTCCCAGCATCGCACAGCCTGCTCCTTCCTGGGCAGCAAGCCTAGCAGCGAGGCAAGTCTGGGCAAGGCTCGCCCAGGGCTGAGCAGCCTCGCGCAAGGCACTTGACTAGATCCGGCCTCTGAGCAGAGCTGGAGCTCTGCCGTACTGGAGGCACACTCGGCTCGGCCCAAGCAGGGATTGCAGCTGCACGCGGCTTGGCTCCCTCGACTCTTCCCAAGGAGGCTCGCTTCCAAGCGGACTGTGCACTTGGCTTCCAGGCAGGGACGCCCCGCGCCTCCTGCAAGTCTTGGCACAGGGGCTGCTTCCCCTGAGCGGAGGCTGTGGGCGGCAGCCCAGACACGCAGGCGCAGGCCCCAACCACCTGCACACGTCTCTGCTGGTTGGGAGGGCACGAGGGAAATGACGTCTGTCAGGGACATTCTGGGCGCCCACGGAGTCAGCCTCCGGGTGTGTGGGGCTGCAGACCAGAGCCAGGGGCCCTGGGAGCCTGGTGCTCTCCGTGCTGTGCTGAGTCTGGGCGGCCAAGCGACGGCTGGAGGAGCCCTGCACTTGCCATTCCCTTACCTATGACAGAGCTCTCAAGGCTTGAGGGCTTGGCAGCGTGCAACCCACCGGCCCCTAAGCCCTCCGCAAGGACGCCTGGGGAGTAGGGGCAAAGGCAAGGCAGGAGTGGAGCTGAGGCCAGGAAGGCGCCAGGAGCGTCTGCCTGTCTCGCACAGCCTGCTCCTTCCTGGGCAGCAAGCCTAGCAGCGAGGCAAGTCTGGGCAAGGCTCGCCCAGGGCTGAGCAGCCTCGCGCAAGGCACTTGACTAGATCCGGCCCCTGAGCAGAGCTGGAGCTCGGCCGTACTGGAGGCACACTCGGCTCGGCCCAAGCAGGGATTGCAGACGCACGCGGCTTGGCTCCCTCGACTCTTCCCAAGGAGGCTCGCTTCCAAGCGGACTGTGCACTTGGCTTCCAGGCAGGGACGCCCCGCGCCTCCTGCAAGTCTTGGCCCAGGAGCTGCTTTCCCTGAGCAGAGGCAGTGGGCGGCAGCCCAGACACGCAGGGGCAGGCACCAACCACCTGCACACGTCTCTGCTGGTGGAGACAGCACTAGGAAAATGACGTCTGTCAGGCACCTTCTGGGCGCCCACGGAGTAAGCCTCCGGGTGTTTGGGGCTGCAGACCAGAGCCAGGGGCCCTGGGAGCCTGGTGCTCTCCGTGCTGTGCTGAGTCTGGGCGGCCAAGCGACCGCTGCAGGAGCCCTGCACTTGCGATTCCCTTCCCTATGACAGAGCTCTCAAGGCTGGAGGGCTTGGCAGCGTGCAACCCACCGGCCCCTAAGCCCTCCACAAGGACGCCTGGTGACTAGGTGCAAAGGCAAGGCAAGAGTGGGGCTGAGGCCAGGAAGGCGCCAGGAGAGTCTGCCTGTCTCGCACAGCCTGCTCCTTCCTGGGCAGCAAGCCTAGAAGCGAGGCAAGTCTGGGCAAGGCTCGCCCAGGGCTGAGCAGCCTCGCGCAAGGCACTTGACTAGATCCGGCCCCTGAGCAGAGCTGGAGCTCTGCCGTACTGGAGGCACACTCGGCTCGGCCCAAGCAGGGATTGCAGCTGCACGCGGCTTGGCTCCCTCGACTCTTCCCAAGGAGGCTCGCTTCCAAGCGGACTGTGCACTTGGCTTCCAGGCAGGGACGCCCCGCGCCTCCTGCAGGTCTTGGCACAGGGGCTGCTTCCCCTGAGCGGAGGCTGTGGGCGGCAGCCCAGACACGCAGGGGCAGGCCCCAACCACCTGCACACGTCTCTGCTGGTTGGGAGAGCACTCGGGAAATGACGTCTGTCAGGCACCTTCTGGGCGCTCACGGAGTCAGCCTCCGGGTGTGTGGGGCTGCAGACCACAGCCAGGGGCCCTGGGAGCCTGGTGCTCTCCGTTCTGTGCTGAGTCTGGGCGGCCAAGCGACCGCTGCAGGAGCCCTGCACTTGCCATTCCCTTCCCTATGACAGAGTTCTCAAGGCTGGAGGGCTTGGCAGCGTGCAACCCACCGGCCCCTAAGCCCTCCGCAAGGACGCCTGGGGACTAGGTGCAAAGGCAAGGCAGGAGTGGAGCTGAGGACAGGAAGGCGCCAGGAGCGTCTGCCTGTCTCGCGCAGCCTGCTCCTTCCTGGGCAGGAAGCCTAGCAGCGAGGCAAGTCTGGGCAAGGCTCGCCCAGGGCAGAGCAGCCTCACGCCAGAAACTCTGCCTGATCGGGCCTCTGAGCAGAGCTGGAGCTCTGCCCTACTGGAGGCTCACTGGGCTCCGCCCAAGGAGTGATTGCAGACGCACGCAGCTGGGCTGCCTCCTCTTCTCCCGAGGAGGCTCGCTTCCCGCATGCTGTGCACTAGGCTTCCAGGCGGGGGCGCCCCGCGCCTCCTACAGGTCTTGCCTCAGGGGCTGCTTCCCTTGAGGTGGGGCTGCCGGTGGGAGCCCAGACACGCAGGGGCAGGCCCCACCACCTGCACACGTCTCTGCTGGGGAGGAGAGCGCTAGGGACATGACGTCTGTCAGGCACCTTCTGGGCACCCACGGAGTTAGCCTCCGGGTGTGTGGGGCTGCAGACCACACCCAGGGGACCTGGGAGCCTGGTGCTCTCCGTGCGGCGCCGAGTCTGGGCGGCCAAGCAACCGCTGGAGGAGCCCTGCACTTGCCCTTCCCTCCCCTCTAAAGAGAGGCCTCACTGATGGAGGGCTTGGCAGTGGGCAAGCCACCGGATCCTGGGCTTTGCCCAAGGACGCCTGGGGCCTAGATGCCAAGGCAAGGCAGGAGTGGAGATGAGGCCAGGAAGGCGCCAGTGGCCACTCCCAGCATCGCACAGCCTGCTCCTTCCTGGACAGCAAGCCTAGCAGCGAGGCATGTCTGGGCAAGGCTCGCCCAGGGCTGAGCAGCCTCGCGCAAGGCACTTGACTAGATCCGGCCTCTGAGCAGAGCTGGAGCTCTGCCGTACTGGAGGCACACTCGGCTCGGCCCAAGCAGGGATTGCAGCTGCACGCGGCTTGGCTCCCTCGACTCTTCCCAAGGAGGCTCGCTTCCAAGCGGACTGTGCACTTGGCTTCCAGGCAGGGACGCCCCGCGCCTCCTGCAAGTCTTGGCACAGGGGCTGCTTCCCCTGAGCGGAGGCTGTGGGCGGCAGCCCAGACACGCAGGCGCAGGCCCCAACCACCTGCACACGTCTCTGCTGGTTGGGAGGGCACGAGGGAAATGACGTCTGTCAGGGACATTCTGGGCGCCCACGGAGTCAGCCTCCGGGTGTGTGGGGCTGCAGACCAGAGCCAGGGGCCCTGGGAGCCTGGTGCTCTCCGTGCTGTGCTGAGTCTGGGCGGCCAAGCGACGGCTGGAGGAGCCCTGCACTTGCCATTCCCTTCCCTATGACAGAGCTCTCAAGGCTTGAGGGCTTGGCAGCGTGCAACCCACCGGCCCCTAAGCCCTCCGCAAGGACGCCTGGGGAGTAGGGGCAAAGGCAAGGCAGGAGTGGAGCTGAGGCCAGGAAGGCGCCAGGAGCGTCTGCCTGTCTCGCACAGCCTGCTCCTTCCTGGGCAGCAAGCCTAGCAGCGAGGCAAGTCTGGGCAAGGCTCGCCCAGGGCTGAGCAGCCTCGCGCAAGGCACTTGACTAGATCCGGCCCCTGAGCAGAGCTGGAGCTCTGCCGTACTGGAGGCACACTCGGCTCGGCCCAAGCAGGGATTGCAGACGCACGCGGCTTGGCTCCCTCGACTCTTCCCAAGGAGGCTCGCTTCCAAGCGGACTGTGCACTTGGCTTCCAGGCAGGGACGCCCCGCGCCTCCTGCAAGTCTTGGCCCAGGAGCTGCTTTCCCTGAGCAGAGGCAGTGGGCGGCAGCCCAGACACGCAGGGGCAGGCACCAACCACCTGCACACGTCTCTGCTGGTGGAGACAGCACTAGGAAAATGACGTCTGTCAGGCACCTTCTGGGCGCCCACGGAGTAAGCCTCCGGGTGTTTGGGGCTGCAGACCAGAGCCAGGGGCCCTGGGAGCCTGGTGCTCTCCGTGCTGTGCTGAGTCTGGGCGGCCAAGCGACCGCTGCAGGAGCCCTGCACTTGCGATTCCCTTCCCTATGACAGAGCTCTCAAGGCTGGAGGGCTTGGCAGCGTGCAACCCACCGGCCCCTAAGCCCTCCGCAAGGACGCCTGGGGACTAGGTGCAAAGGCAAGGCAGGAGTGGAGCTGAGGACAGGAAGGCGCCAGGAGCGTCTGCCTGTCTCGCGCAGCCTGCTCCTTCCTGGGCAGGAAGCCTAGCAGCAAGGCAAGTCTGGGCAAGGCTCGCCCAGGGCAGAGCAGCCTCACGCCAGAAACTCTGCCTGATCGGGCCTCTGAGCAGAGCTGGAGCTCTGCCCTACTGGAGGCTCACTGGGCTCCGCCCAAGGAGTGATTGCAGACGCACGCAGCTGGGCTGCCTCCTCTTCTCCCGAGGAGGCTCGCTTCCCGCATGCTGTGCACTAGGCTTCCAGGCGGGGGCGCCCCGCGCCTCCTACAGGTCTTGCCTCAGGGGCTGCTTCCCTTGAGGTGGGGCTGCCGGTGGGAGCCCAGACACGCAGGGGCAGGCCCCACCACCTGCACACGTCTCTGCTGGGGAGGAGAGCGCTAGGGACATGACGTCTGTCAGGCACCTTCTGGGCACCCACGGAGTCAGCCTCCGGGTGTGTGGGGCTGCAGACCAGAGCCAGGGGACCTGGGAGCCTGGTGCTCTCCGTGCGGCGCCGAGTCTGGGCGGCCAAGCAACCGCTGGAGGAGCCCTGCACTTGCCCTTCCCTCCCCTCTAAAGAGAGGCCTCACTGATGGAGGGCTTGGCAGTGGGCAAGCCACCGGATCCTGGGCTTTCCCCAAGGACGCCTGGGGCCTAGATGCCAAGGCAAGGCAGGAGTGGAGATGAGGCCAGGAAGGCGCCAGTGGCCACTCCCAGCATCGCACAGCCTGCTCCTTCCTGGGCAGCAAGCCTAGCAGCGAGGCAAGCCTGGGCAAGGCTCGCCCAGGGCTGAGCAGCCTCGCGCAAGGCACTTGACTAGATCCGGCCTCTGAGCAGAGCTGGAGCTCTGCCGTACTGGAGGCACACTCGGCTCGGCCCAAGCAGGGATTGCAGCTGCACGCGGCTTGGCTCCCTCGACTCTTCCCAAGGAGGCTCGCTTCCAAGCGGACTGTGCACTTGGCTTCCAGGCAGGGACGCCCCGCGCCTCCTGCAAGTCTTGGCACAGGGGCTGCTTCCCCTGAGCGGAGGCTGTGGGCGGCAGCCCAGACACGCAGGCGCAGGCCCCAACCACCTGCACACGTCTCTGCTGGTTGGGAGGGCACGAGGGAAATGACGTCTGTCAGGGACATTCTGGGCGCCCACGGAGTCAGCCTCCGGGTGTGTGGGGCTGCAGCCCAGAGCCAGGGGCCCTGGGAGCCTGGTGCTCTCCGTGCTGTGCTGAGTCTGGGCGGCCAAGCAACGGCTGGAGGAGCCCTGCACTTGCCATTCCCTTACCTATGACAGAGCTCTCAAGGCTTGAGGGCTTGGCAGCGTGCAACCCACCGGCCCCTAAGCCCTCCGCAAGGACGCCTGGGGAGTAGGGGCAAAGGCAAGGCAGGAGTGGAGCTGAGGCCAGGAAGGCGCCAGGAGCGTCTGCCTGTCTCGCACAGCCTGCTCCTTCCTGGGCAGCAAGCCTAGCAGCGAGGCAAGTCTGGGCAAGGCTCGCCCAGGGCTGAGCAGCCTCGCGCAAGGCACTTGACTAGATCCGGCCCCTGAGCAGAGCTGGAGCTCTGCCGTACTGGAGGCACACTCGGCTCGGCCCAAGCAGGGATTGCAGACGCACGCGGCTTGGCTCCCTCGACTCTTCCCAAGGAGGCTCGCTTCCAAGCGGACTGTGCACTTGGCTTCCAGGCAGGGACGCCCCGCGCCTCCTGCAAGTCTTGGCCCAGGAGCTGCTTTCCCTGAGCAGAGGCAGTGGGCGGCAGCCCAGACACGCAGGGGCAGGCACCAACCACCTGCACACGTCTCTGCTGGTGGAGACAGCACTAGGAAAATGACGTCTGTCAGGCACCTTCTGGGCGCCCACGGAGTAAGCCTCCGGGTGTTTGGGGCTGCAGACCAGAGCCAGGGGCCCTGGGAACCTGGTGCTCTCCGTGCTGTGCTGAGTCTGGGCGGCCAAGCGACCGCTGCAGGAGCCCTGCACTTGCGATTCCCTTCCCTATGACAGAGCTCTCAAGGCTGGAGGGCTTGGCAGCGTGCAACCCACCGGCCCCTAAGCCCTCCGCAAGGACGCCTGGGGAGTAGGGGCAAAGGCAAGGCAGGAGTGGGGCTGAGGCCAGGAAGGCGCCAGGAGAGTCTGCCTGTCTCGCACAGCCTGCTCCTTCCTGGGCAGCAAGCCTAGCAGCGAGGCAAGTCTGGGCAAGGCTCGCCCAGGGCTGAGCAGCCTCGCGCAAGGCACTTGACTAGATCCGGCCCCTGAGCAGAGCTGGAGCTCTGCCGTACTGGAGGCACACTCGGCTCGGCCCAAGCAGGGATTGCAGCTGCACGCGGCTTGGCTCCCTCGACTCTTCCCAAGGAGGCTCGCTTCCAAGCGGACTGTGCACTTGGCTTCCAGGCAGGGACGCCCCGCGCCTCCTGCAGGTCTTGGCACAGGGGCTGCTTCCCCTGAGCGGAGGCTGTGGGCGGCAGCCCAGACACGCAGGGGCAGGCCCCAACCACCTGCACACGTCTCTGCTGGTGGGGAGAGCACTCGGGAAATGACGTCTGTCAGGCACCTTCTGGGCGCCCACGGAGACAGCCTCCGGGTGTGTGGGGCTGCAGACCACAGCCAGGGGCCCTGGGAGCCTGGTGCTCTCCGTGCCGTGCTGAGTCTGGGCGGCCAAGCGACCGCTGGAGGAGCCCTGCACTTGCCATTCCCTTCCCTATGACAGAGCTCTCACGGCTGGAGGGCTTGGCAGCGTGCACCCCACCGGCCCCTAAGCCCTCCGCAAGGACGCCTGGGGACTAGGAGCAAAGGCAAGGCAGGAGTGGAGCTGAGGCCAGGAAGGCGCCAGGAGCGTCTGCCTGTCTGGCGCAGCCTGCTCCTTCCCAGGCAGGAAGCCCAGCAGCGGTGCAAGTCTGGGCAAGGCTCGCCCAGGGCAGAGCAGCCTCACGCCAGCAACTCTGCCAGATCGGGCCTCTGAGCAGAGCTGGAGCTCTGCCGTACTGGAGGCTCACTGGGCTCCGCCCAAGGAGTGAGTGCAGACGCACGCAGCTGGGCTGCCTCCTTTTCTCCCGAGGAGGCTCGCTTCCCGCATGCTGTGCACTAGGCTTCCAGGCGGGGGCGCCCCGCGCCTCCTACAGGGCTTGGCTCAGGGGCTGCTTCCCTGGAGCTGGGGCTGCCGGCGGGAGCCCAGACACGCAGGGGCAGGCCCCACCACCTGCACACGTCTCTGCCGGGGAGCAGAGCGCTAGGGACATGACGTCGGTCAGGCACCTTCTGGGCGCCCACGGAGTCAGCCTCCGGGAGTGTGGGGCTGCGGACCACAGCCAGGGGACCTGGGAGCCTTGTGCTCTCCGTGTGGCGCTGAGTCTGGGCGGCCAAGCAACCGCTGGAGGAGTCCTGCACTTGCCCTCCCCTCCCCTCTACGAGAGGCCTCCCTGCTGGAGGGCTTGGCGGTGTGCAAGCCACCGGCTCCTAAGCCTTCCCCAAGGACGCCCGGGGCCTAGATGCAAAGGCAAGGCAGGAGTGGAGCTGAGGCCAGGAAGGCGCCCGGGGCCTATCCCAGCATCGCACAGCCTGCTCCTTCCTGGGCAGCAAGCCTAGCAGCGAGGCAAGCCTGGGCAAGTCTCGCCCTGGGCAGAGCAGCCTCGCGCAAGGCACTTGACTAGATCCGGCCTCTGAGCAGAGCTGGAGCTCTGCCGTCCTGGAGGCACACTCGGCTCGGCCCAAGCAGGGATTGCAGCTGCACGCGGCTTGGCTCCCTCGACTCTTCCCAAGGAGGCTCGCTTCCAAGCGGACTGTGCACTTGGCTTCCAGGCAGGGACGCCCCGCGCCTCCTGCAGGTCTTGGCACAGGGGCTGCTTCCCCTGAGCGGAGGCTGTGGGCGGCAGCCCAGACACGCAGGGGCAGGCCCCAACCACCTGCACACGTCTCTGCTGGTGGGGAGAGCACTCGGGAAATGACGTCTGTCAGGCACCTTCTGGGCGCTCACGGAGTCAGCCTCCGGGTGTGTGGGGCTGCAGACCACAGCCAGGGGCCCTGGGAAGCCTGGTGTTCTCCGTGCCGTGCTGAGTCTGGGCGGCCAACCGACCGCTGGAGGAGCCCTGCACTTGCCATTCCCTTCCCTATGACAGAGCTCTCACGGCTGGAGGGCTTGGCAGCGTGCACCCCACCGGCCCCTAAGCCCTCCGCAAGGACGCCTGGGGACTAGGAGCAAAGGCAAGGCAAGAGTGGAGCTGACGCCAGGAAGGCGCCAGGAGCGTCTGCCTGTCTCGCGCAGCCTGCTCCTTCACGGGCAGGAAGCCCTGCAGCGAGGCAACTCTGGGCAAGGCTCGCCCAGGGCAGAGCAGCCTCACGCCAGCAACTCTGCCAGATCGGGACTCTGAGCAGAGCTGGAGCTCTGCCCTACTGGAGGCTCACTGGGCTCCGCCCAAGGAGTGAGTGCAGACGCACGCAGCTGGGCTGCCTCCTCTTCTCCCGAGGAGGCTCGCTTCCCGCATGCTGTGCACTAGGCTTCCAGGCGGGGGCGCCCCGCGCCTCCTACAGGGCTTGGCTCAGGGGCTGCTTCCCTGGAGCTGGGGCTGCCGGCGGGAGCCCAGACACGCAGGGGCAGGCCCCACCACCTGCACACGTCTCTGCTGGGGAGCACAGCGCTAGGGACATGACGTCGGTCAGGCACCTTCTGGGCGCCCACGGAGTCAGCCTCCGGGAGTGTGGGGCTGCAGACCAGAGCCAGGGGACCTGGGAGCCTGGTGCTCTCCGTGCGGCGCCGAGTCTGGGCGGCCAAGCAACCGCTGGAGGAGCCCTGCACTTGCCCTTCCCTCCCATCTAAAGAGAGGCCTCACTGATGGAGGGCTTGGCAGTGGGCAAGCCACCGGATCCTGGGCTTTCCCCAAGGACGCCTGGGGCCTAGATGCCAAGGCAAGGCAGGAGTGGAGATGAGGCCAGGAAGGCGCCAGTGGCCACTCCCAGCATCGCACAGCCTGCTCTTCCTGGGCAGCAAGCCTAGCAGCGAGGCAAGCCTGGGCAAGGCTCGCCCAGGGCTGAGCAGCCTCGCGCAAGGCACTTGACTAGATCCGGCCTCTGAGCAGAGCTGGAGCTCTGCCGTACTGGAGGCACACTCGGCTCGGCCCAAGCAGGGATTGCAGCTGCACGCGGCTTGGCTCCCTCGACTCTTCCCAAGGAGGCTCGCTTCCAAGCGTACTGTGCACTTGGCTTCCAGGCAGGGACGCCCCGCGCCTCCTGCAAGTCTTGGCACAGGGGCTGCTTCCCCTGAGCGGAGGCTGTGGGTGGCAGCCCAGACACGCAGGCGCAGGCCCCAACCACCTGCACACGTCTCTGCTGGTTGGGAGGGCACGAGGGAAATGACGTCTGTCAGGGACATTCTGGGCGCCCACGGAGTCAGCCTCCGGGTGTGTGGGGCTGCAGACCAGAGCCAGGGGCCCTGGGAGCCTGGTGCTCTCCGTGCCGTGCTGAGTCTGGGCGGCCAAGCGACCGCTGCAGGAGCCCTGCACTTGCCATTCCCTTCCCTATGACAGAGCTCTCAAGGCTGGAGGGCTTGGCAGCGTGCAACCCACCAGCCCCTAAGCCCTCCGCAAGGACGCCTGGGTAGTAGGGGCAAAGGCAAGGCAGGAGTGGAGCTGAGGACAGGAAGGCGTCAGGAGCGTCTGCCTGTCTTGCACAGCCTGCTCCTTCCTGGGCAGCAAGCCTAGCAGCGAGGCAAGTCTGGGCAAGGCTCGCCCAGGGCAGAGCAGCCTCGCGCAAGGCACTTGACTAGACCCGGCCTCTGAGCAGAGCTGGAGCTCTGCCGTACTGGAGGCACACTCGGCTCGGCCCAAGCAGGGATTGCAGACGCACGCGGCTTGGCTCCCTCGACTCTTCCCAAGGAGGCTCGCTTCCAAGCGTACTGTGCACTTGGCTTCCAGGCAGGGACGCCCCGCGCCTCCTGCAAGTCTTGGCAGAGGGATTGCTTCCCCTGAGCGGAGGCTGTGGGCGGCAGCCCAGACACGCAGGGGCAGGCCCCGACCACCTGCACACGTCTCTGCTGGTGGGGAGGGCACTAGGGAAATGACGTCTGTCAGGCAACTTTTGGGCGCCAACAGAGTGAGCCTCCGGGCATGTGGGGCTGCAGACCAGAGCCAGGGGCCCTGGGAGCCTGGTGCTCTCCGTGCTGTGCTGAGTCTGGGCGGCCAAGCGACCGCTGCAGGAGCCCTGCACTTGCCATTCCCTTCCCTATGACAGAGCTCTCAAGGCTGGAGGGCTTGGCAGCGTGCAACCCACCGGCCCCTAAGCCCTCCGCAAGGACGCCTGGGGACTAGGTGCAAAGGAAAGGCAAGAGTGGAGCTGAGGCCAGGAAGGCGCCAGGAGCGTCTGCCTGTCTCGCGCAGCCTGCTCCTTCCTGGGCAGGAAGCCTAGCAGCGAGGCAAGTCTGGGCAAGGCTCGCCCAGGGCAGAGCAGCCTCACGCCAGAAACTCTGCCTGATCGGGCCTCTGAGCAGAGCTGGAGCTCTGCCCTACTGGAGGCTCACTGGGCCCCGCCCAAGGAGTGATTGCAGACGCACGCAGTTGGGCTGCCTCCTCTTCTCCCGAGGAGGCTCGCTTTCCGCATGCTGTGCACTAGGCTTCCAGGCGGGGGCGCCCCGAGCCTCCTACAGGTCTTGCCTCAGGGGCTGCTTCCCTTGAGGTGGGGCTCCCGGTGGGAGCCCAGACACGCAGGGGCAGGCCCCACCACCTGCACACGTCTCTGCTGGGGAGGAGAGCGCTAGGGACATGACGTCTGTCAGGCACCTTCTGGGCACCCACGGAGTCAGCCTCCGTGTGTGTGGGGCTGCAGACCACAGCCAGGGGACCTGGGAGCCTGGTGCTCTCCGTGCGGCGCCGAGTCTGGGCGGCCAAGCAACCGCTGGAGGAGCCCTGCACTTGCCCTTCCCTCCCCTCTAAAGAGAGGCCTCACTGATGGAGGGCTTGGCAGTGGGCAAGCCACCGGATCCTGGGCTTTCCCCAAGGACGCCTGGGGCCTAGATGCCAAGGCAAGGCAGGAGTGGAGATGAGGCCAGGAAGGCGCCAGTGGCCACTCCCAGCATCGCACAGCCTGCTCCTTCCTGGGCAGCAAGCCTAGCAGCGAGGCAAGCCTGGGCAAGGCTCGCCCAGGGCTGAGCAGCCTCGCGCAAGGCACTTGACTAGATCCGGCCTCTGAGCAGAGCTGGAGCTCTGCCGTACTGGAGGCACACTCGGCTCGGCCCAAGCAGGGATTGCAGCTGCACGCGGCTTGGCTCCCTCGACTCTTCCCAAGGAGGCTCGCTTCCAAGCGGACTGTGCACTTGGCTTCCAGGCAGGGACGCCCCGCGCCTCCTGCAAGTCTTGGCACAGGGGCTGCTTCCCCTGAGCGGAGGCTGTGGGTGGCAGCCCAGACACCAGGCGCAGGCCCCAACCACCTGCACTCGTCTCTGCTGGTTGGGAGGGCACGAGGGAAATGACGTCTGTCAGGGACATTCTGGGCGCCCACGGAGTCAGCCTCCGGGTTGTGGGGCTGCAGACCAGAGCCAGGGGCCCTGGGAGCCTGGTGCTCTCCGTGCTGTGCTGAGTCTGGGCGGCCAAGCGACGGCTGGAGGAGCCCTGCACTTGCCATTCCCTTCCCTATGACAGAGCTCTCAAGGCTGGAGGGCTTGGCAGCGTGCAACCCACCGGCCCCTAAGCCCTCCGCAAGGACGCCTGGGGACTAGGAGCAAAGGCAAGGCAAGAGTGGAGCTGACGCCAGGAAGGCGCCAGGAGCGTCTGCCTGTCTGGCGCAGCCTGCTCCTTCACGGGCAGGAAGCCCTGCAGCGAGGCAACTCTGGGCAAGGCTCGCCCAGGGCAGAGCAGCCTCACGCCAGCAACTCTGCCAGATCGGGCCTCTGAGCAGAGCTGGAGCTCTGCCCTACTGGAGGCTCACTGGGCTCCGCCCAAGGAGTGAGTGCAGACGCACGCAGCTGGGCTGCCTCCTCTTCTCCCGAGGAGGCTCGCTTCCCGCATGCTGTGCACTAGGCTTCCAGGCGGGGGCGCCCCGCGCCTCCTACAGGGCTTGGCTCAGGGGCTGCTTCCCTGGAGCTGGGGCTGCCGGCGGGAGCCCAGACACGCAGGGGCAGGCCCCACCACCTGCACACGTCTCTGCTGGGGAGCACAGCGCTAGGGACATGACGTCGGTCAGGCACCTTCTGGGCGCCCACGGAGTCAGCCTCCGGGAGTGTGGGGCTGCAGACCAGAGCCAGGGGACCTGGGAGCCTGGTGCTCTCCGTGCGGCGCCGAGTCTGGGCGGCCAAGCAACCGCTGGAGGAGCCCTGCACTTGCCCTTCCCTCCCATCTAAAGAGAGGCCTCACTGATGGAGGGCTTGGCAGTGGGCAAGCCACCGGATCCTGGGCTTTCCCCAAGGACGCCTGGGGCCTAGATGCCAAGGCAAGGCAGGAGTGGAGATGAGGCCAGGAAGGCGCCAGTGGCCACTCCCAGCATCGCACAGCCTGCTCTTCCTGGGCAGCAAGCCTAGCAGCGAGGCAAGCCTGGGCAAGGCTTGCCCAGGGCTGAGCAGCCTCGCGCAAGGCACTTGACTAGATCCGGCCTCTGAGCAGAGCTGGAGCTCTGCCGTACTGGAGGCACACTCGGCTCGGCCCAAGCAGGGATTGCAGCTGCACGCGGCTTGGCTCCCTCGACTCTTCCCAAGGAGGCTCGCTTCCAAGCGTACTGTGCACTTGGCTTCCAGGCAGGGACGCCCCGCGCCTCCTGCAAGTCTTGGCACAGGGGCTGCTTCCCCTGAGCGGAGGCTGTGGGTGGCAGCCCAGACACGCAGGCGCAGGCCCCAACCACCTGCACACGTCTCTGCTGGTTGGGAGGGCACGAGGGAAATGACGTCTGTCAGGGACATTCTGGGCGCCCACGGAGTCAGCCTCCGGGTGTGTGGGGCTGCAGACCAGAGCCAGGGGCCCTGGGAGCCTGGTGCTCTCCGTGCCGTGCTGAGTCTGGGCGGCCAAGCGACCGCTGCAGGAGCCCTGCACTTGCCATTCCCTTCCCTATGACAGAGCTCTCAAGGCTGGAGGGCTTGGCAGCGTGCAACCCACCAGCCCCTAAGCCCTCCGCAAGGACGCCTGGGTAGTAGGGGCAAAGGCAAGGCAGGAGTGGAGCTGAGGACAGGAAGGCGTCAGGAGCGTCTGCCTGTCTTGCACAGCCTGCTCCTTCCTGGGCAGCAAGCCTAGCAGCGAGGCAAGTCTGGGCAAGGCTCGCCCAGGGCAGAGCAGCCTCGCGCAAGGCACTTGACTAGACCCGGCCTCTGAGCAGAGCTGGAGCTCTGCCGTACTGGAGGCACACTCGGCTCGGCCCAAGCAGGGATTGCAGACGCACGCGGCTTGGCTCCCTCGACTCTTCCCAAGGAGGCTCGCTTCCAAGCGTACTGTGCACTTGGCTTCCAGGCAGGGACGCCCCGCGCCTCCTGCAAGTCTTGGCAGAGGGATTGCTTCCCCTGAGCGGAGGCTGTGGGCGGCAGCCCAGACACGCAGGGGCAGGCCCCGACCACCTGCACACGTCTCTGCTGGTGGGGAGGGCACTAGGGAAATGACGTCTGTCAGGCAACTTTTGGGCGCCAACAGAGTGAGCCTCCGGGCATGTGGGGCTGCAGACCAGAGCCAGGGGCCCTGGGAGCCTGGTGCTCTCCGTGCTGTGCTGAGTCTGGGCGGCCAAGCGACCGCTGCAGGAGCCCTGCACTTGCCATTCCCTTCCCTATGACAGAGCTCTCAAGGCTGGAGGGCTTGGCAGCGTGCAACCCACCGGCCCCTAAGCCCTCCGCAAGGACGCCTGGGGACTAGGTGCAAAGGAAAGGCAAGAGTGGAGCTGAGGCCAGGAAGGCGCCAGGAGCGTCTGCCTGTCTCGCGCAGCCTGCTCCTTCCTGGGCAGGAAGCCTAGCAGCGAGGCAAGTCTGGGCAAGGCTCGCCCAGGGCAGAGCAGCCTCACGCCAGAAACTCTGCCTGATCGGGCCTCTGAGCAGAGCTGGAGCTCTGCCCTACTGGAGGCTCACTGGGCCCCGCCCAAGGAGTGATTGCAGACGCACGCAGTTGGGCTGCCTCCTCTTCTCCCGAGGAGGCTCGCTTTCCGCATGCTGTGCACTAGGCTTCCAGGCGGGGGCGCCCCGAGCCTCCTACAGGTCTTGCCTCAGGGGCTGCTTCCCTTGAGGTGGGGCTCCCGGTGGGAGCCCAGACACGCAGGGGCAGGCCCCACCACCTGCACACGTCTCTGCTGGGGAGGAGAGCGCTAGGGACATGACGTCTGTCAGGCACCTTCTGGGCACCCACGGAGTCAGCCTCCGTGTGTGTGGGGCTGCAGACCACAGCCAGGGGACCTGGGAGCCTGGTGCTCTCCGTGCGGCGCCGAGTCTGGGCGGCCAAGCAACCGCTGGAGGAGCCCTGCACTTGCCCTTCCCTCCCCTCTAAAGAGAGGCCTCACTGATGGAGGGCTTGGCAGTGGGCAAGCCACCAGACCCTGGGCTTTCCCCAAGGACGCCTGGGGCCTAGATGCCAAGGCAAGGCAGGAGTGGAGATGAGGCCAGGAAGGCGCCAGTGGCCACTCCCAGCATCGCACAGCCTGCTCCTTCCTGGGCAGCAAGCCTAGCAGCGAGGCAAGCCTGGGCAAGGCTCGCCCAGGGCTGAGCAGCCTCGCGCAAGGCACTTGACTAGATCCGGCCTCTGAGCAGAGCTGGAGCTCTGCCGTACTGGAGGCACACTCGGCTCGGCCCAAGCAGGGATTGCAGCTGCACGCGGCTTGGCTCCCTCGACTCTTCCCAAGGAGGCTCGCTTCCAAGCGGACTGTGCACTTGGCTTCCAGGCAGGGACGCCCCGCGCCTCCTGCAAGTCTTGGCACAGGGGCTGCTTCCCCTGAGCGGAGGCTGTGGGTGGCAGCCCAGACACCAGGCGCAGGCCCCAACCACCTGCACTCGTCTCTGCTGGTTGGGAGGGCACGAGGGAAATGACGTCTGTCAGGGACATTCTGGGCGCCCACGGAGTCAGCCTCCGGGTTGTGGGGCTGCAGACCAGAGCCAGGGGCCCTGGGAGCCTGGTGCTCTCCGTGCTGTGCTGAGTCTGGGCGGCCAAGCGACGGCTGGAGGAGCCCTGCACTTGCCATTCCCTTCCCTATGACAGAGCTCTCAAGGCTGGAGGGCTTGGCAGCGTGCAACCCACCGGCCCCTAAGCCCTCCGCAAGGACGCCTGGGGACTAGGTGCAAAGGCAAGGCAGGAGAGGAGCTGAGGCCAGGAAGGCGCCAGGAGCATCTGCCTGTCTCGTGCAGCCTGCTCCTTCCTGGGCAGGAAGCCTAGCAGCGAGGCAAGTCTGGGCAAGGCTCGCCCAGGGCTGAGCAACCTCGCGCAAGGCACTTGACTAGATCCGGCCTCTGAGCAGAGCTGGAGCTCTGCCGTACTGGAGGCACACTCGGCTCGGCCCAAGCAGGGATTGCAGACGCACGCGGCTTGGCTCCCTCGACTCTTCCCAAGGAGGCTCGCTTCCAAGCGGACTGTGCACTTGGCTTCCAGGCAGGGACGCCCCGCGCCTCCTGCAAGTCTTGGCCCAGGAGCTGCTTTCCCTGAGCAGAGGCAGTGGGCGGCAGCCCAGACACGCAGGGGCAGGCACCAACCACCTGCACACGTCTCTGCTGGTGGAGACGGCACTAGGAAAATGACGTCTGTCAGGCACCTTCTGGGCGCCCACGGAGTCAGCCTCCGGGTGTGTGGGGCTGCAGACCACAGCCAGGGGCCCTGGGAGCCTGGTGCTCTCCGTGCTGTGCTGAGTCTGGGCGGCCAAGCGACGGCTGGAGGAGCCCTGCACTTGCCATTCCCTTACCTATGACAGAGCTCTCAAGGCTGGAGGTCTTGGCAGATTGCAACCCACCGGCCCCTAATCCGTTCGCAAGGACGCCTGGTGACTAGGTGCAAAGGCAAGGCAGGAGTGGAGCTGAGGACAGGAAGGCGCCAGGAGCATCTGCCGGTCTCGCGCAGCCTGCTCCTTCCTGGGCAGGAAGCCTAACAGCGAGGCAAGTCTGGGCAAGGCTCGCCCAGGGCAGAGCAGCCTCACGCCAGCAACTCTGCCTGATCGGGCCTCTGAGCAGAGCTGGAGCTCTGCCCTACTGGAGGCTCACTGGGCCCCGCCCAAGGAGTGATTGCAGACGCACGCAGTTGGGCTGCCTCCTCTTCTCCCGAGGAGGCTCGCTTTCCGCATGCTGTGCACTAGGCTTCCAGCGGGGGCGCCCCGAGCCTCCTACAGGTCTTGCCTCAGGGGCTGCTTCCCTTGAGGTGGGGCTCCCGGTGGGAGCCCAGACACGCAGGGGCAGGCCCCACCACCTGCACACGTCTCTGCTGGGGAGGAGAGCGCTAGGGACATCACGTCTGTCAGGCACCTTCTGGGCACCCACGGAGTCAGCCTCCGGGTGTGTGGGGCTGCAGACCACAGCCAGGGGACCTGGGAGCCTTGTGCTATCCGTGCGGCGCCGAGTCTGGGCGGCAAAGAAACCGCTGGAGGAGCCCTGCACTTGCCCTTCCCTCCCCTCTAAAGAGAGGCCTCACTGATGGAGGGCTTGGCAGTGGGCAAGCCACCGAATCCTGGGCCTTCCATAAGTACGCCTTGGGCCTAGACGCAAAGGCAAGGCAGGAGTGGAGCTGAGGCCAGGAAGGCGCCAGCGGCCACTCCCAGCATCGCACAGCCTGCTCCTTCCTGGGCAGCAAGCCTAGTAGCGAGGCAAGCCTGGGCAGGTCTCGCCCAGGGCTGAGCAGCCTCGCGCAAGGCACTTGACTAGATCCGGCCTCTGAGCAGAGCTGGAGCTCTGCCGTACTGGAGGCACACTCGGCTCGGCTCAAGCAGGGATTGCAGCTGCACGCGGCTTGGCTCCCTCGACTCTTCCCAAGGAGGCTCGCTTCCAAGCGTACTGTGCACTTGGCTTCCAGGCAGGGACGCCCCGCGCCTCCTGCAAGTCTTGGCACAGGGCCTGCTTACCCTGAGCGGAGGCTGTGGGCGGCAGCCCAGACACGCAGGGAAGGCGCAACCACCTGCACACGTCTCTGCTGGTTGGGAGGGCACTAGGGATATGACGTCTGTCAGGGACATTCTGGGCGCCCACGGAGTCAGCCTCCGGGTGTGTGGGGCTGAAGACCAGAGCCAGGGGCCCTGGGAGCCTGGTGTTCTCCGTGCTGTGCTGAGTCTGGGCGGCCAAGCGACCGCTGCAGGAGCCCTGCACTTGCCATTCCCTTCCCTATGACAGAGTTCTCAACGCTGGAGGGCTTGGCAGCGTGCAACCCACCGGCCCCTAAGCCCTCCGCAAGGACGCCTGGGGACTAGGTGCAAAGGCAAGACAGGAGTGGAGCTGAGGCCAGGAAGGCGCCAGGAGCGTCTGCCTGTCTGGTGCAGCCGGCTCCTTCCCGGGCAGGAAGCCTAGCAGCGAGGCAAGTCTGGGCAAGGTTCGCCCAGGGCAGAGCAGCCTCACGCCAGAAACTCTGCCTGATCGGGCCTCTGAGCAGAGCTGGAGCTCTGCCCTACTGGAGGCTCACTGGGCTCCGCCCAAGGAGTGATTGCAGACGCACGCAGCTGGGCTGCCTCCTCTTCTCCCGAGGAGGCTCGCTTCCCGCATGCTGTGCACTAGGCTTCCAGGCGGGGGCGCCCCGCGCCTCCTACAGGTCTTGCCTCAGGGGCTGCTTCCCTTGAGGTGGGGCTGCCGGTGGGAGCCCAGACACGCAGGGGCAGGCCCCACCACCTGCACACGTCTCTGCTGGGGAGGAGAGCGCTAGGGACATGACGTCTGTCAGGCACCTTCTGGGCACCCAAGGAGTCAGCCTCCGGGTGTGTGGGGCTGCAGACCACAGCCAGGGGACCTGGGAGCCTGGTGCTCTCCGTGCGGCACCGAGTCTGGGCGGCCAAGCAACCGCTGGAGGAGCCCTTCACTTGCCCTTCTCTCCCCTCTAAAGAGAGTCCTCACTGATGGAGGGCTTGGCAGTGGGCAAGCCACCGGATCCTGGGCTTTCCCCAAGGACGCCTGGGGCCTAGATGCCAAGGCAAGGCAGGAGTGGAGATGAGGCCAGGAAGGCGCCAGTGGCCACTCCCAGCATCGCACAGCCTGCTCCTTCCTGGGCAGCAAGCCTAGCAGCGAGGCAAGCCTGGGCAAGGCTCGCCCAGGGCTGAGCAGCCTCGCGCAAGGCACTTGACTAGATCCGGCCTCTGAGCAGAGCTGGAGCTCTGCCGTACTGGAGGCACACTCGGCTCGGCCCAAGCAGGGATTGCAGCTGCACGCGGCTTGGCTCCCTCGACTCTTCCCAAGGAGGCTCGCTTCCAAGCGTACTGTGCACTTGGCTTCCAGGCAGGGACGCCCCGCGCCTCCTGCAAGTTTTGGCACAGGGGCTGCTTCCCCTGAGCGGAGGCTGTGGGTGGCAGCCCAGACACGCAGGCGCAGGCCCCAACCACCTGCACTCGTCTCTGCTGGTTGGGAGGGCACGAGGGAAATGACGTCTGTCAGGGACATTCTGGGCGCCCACGGAGTCAGCCTCCGGGTTGTGGGGCTGCAGACCAGAGCCAGGGGCCCTGGGAGCCTGGTGCTCTCCGTGCTGTGCTGAGTCTGGGCGGCCAAGCGACGGCTGGAGGAGCCCTGCACTTGCCATTCCCTTACCTATGACAGAGCTCTCAAGGCTGGAGGGCTTGGCAGTGTGCAACCCACCGGCCCCTAAGCCCTCCGCAAGGACGCCTGGGGAGTAGGGGCAAAGGCAAGGCAGGAGTGGAGCTGAGGACAGGAAGGCGCCAGGAGCGTCTGCCCGTCTCGCACAGCCTGCTTCTTCCTGGGCAGCAAGCCTAGCAGCGAGGCAAGTCTGGGCAAGGCTCGCCAAGGGCTGAGCAGCCTCGTGCAAGGCACTTGACTAGATCCGGCCTCTGAGCAGAGCTGGAGCTCTGCCGTACTGGAGGCACACTCGGCTCGGCCCAAGCAGGGATTGCAGCTGCACGCGGCTTGGCTCCCTCGACTCTTCCCAAGGAGGCTCGCTTCCAAGCGGACGGTGCACTTGGCTTCCAGGCAGGCACGCCCCGCGCCTCCTGCAAGTCCTGGCACAGGGATTGCTTCCCCTGAGCGGAGGCTGTGGGCGGCAGCCCAGACACGCAGGCGCAGGCCCCAACCACCTGCACACGTCTCTGCTGGTGGGGAGGGCACTAGGGAAATGACGTCTGTCAGGCAACTTTTGGTCGCCAAAGGAGTGAGCCTCCGGGCATGTGGGGCTGCAGACCAGAGCCAGGAGCCCTGGGAGCCTGGTGCTCTCCGTGCTGTGCTGAGTCTGGGCGGCCAAGCGACCACTGCAGGAGCCCTGCACTTGCCTTTCCCTTCCCTATGACAGAGCTCTCAAGGCTGGAGGGCTTGGCAGCGTGCAACCCACCGGCCCCTAAGCCCTCCACAAGGACGCCTGGGGACTAGGTGCAAAGGCAAGGCAGGAGTGGAGCTGAGGCCAGGAAGGCGCCAGGAGCATCTGCCTGTCTCGTGCAGCCTGCTCCTTCCTGGGCAGGAAGCCTAGCAGCGAGGCAAGTCTGGGCAAGGCTCGCCCAGGGCTGAGCAACCTCCTGCAAGGCACTTGACTAGATTCGGCCTCTGAGCAAAGCTGGAGCTCTGCCGTACTGGAGGCACACTCGGCTCGGCCCAAGCAGGGATTGCAGACGCACGCGGCTTGGCTCCCTCGACTCTTCCCAAGGAGGCTCGCTTCCAAGCGGACTGTGCACTTGGCTTCCAGGCAGGGATGACCCGCGCCTCCTGCAAGTCTTGGCCCAGGAGCTGCTTTCCCTGAGCAGAGGCAGTGGGCGGCAGCCCAGACACGCAGGGGCAGGCATCAACCACCTGCACACGTCTCTGCTGGTGGAGACAGGACTAGGAAAATGACGTCTGTCAGGCACCTTCTGGGCGCCCACGGAGTCAGCCTCCGGGTGTGTGGGGCTGCAGACCAGAGCCAGGGGCCCTGGGAGCCTGGTGCTCTCCGTTCTGTGCTGAGTCTGGGCGGCCAAGCGACCGCTTTAGGAGCCCTGCACTTGCCATTCCCTTCCCTATGACAGAGTTCTCAACGCTGGAGGGCTTGGCAGCGTGCAACCCACCGGCCCCTAAGCCTTCCGCAAGGACGCCTGGGGACTAGGTGCAAAGGCAAGGCAGGAGTGGAGCTGAGGCCAGGAAGGCGCCAGGAGTGTCTGCCTGTCTCGCACAGCCTGCTCCTTCCTGGGCAGGAAGCCTAGCAGCGAGGCAAGTCTGGGCAAGGCTCGCCCAGGGCAGAGCAGCCTCACGCCAGAAACTCTGCCTGATCGGGCCTCTGAGCAGAGCTGGAGCTCTGCCCTACTGGAGGCTCACTGGGCTCCGCCCAAGGAGTGATTGCAGACGCACGCAGCTGGGCTGCCTCCTCTTCTCCCGAGGAGGCTCGCTTCCCGCATGCTGTGCACTAGGCTTCCAGGCGGGGGCGCCCCGCGCCTCCTACAGGTCTTGCCTCAGGGGCTGCTTCCCTTGCGGTGGGGCGGCCGGTGGGAGCCCAGACACGCAGGGGCAGGTCCCACCACCTGCACACGTCTCTGCTGGGGAGGAGAGCGCTAGGGACATGACGTCTGTCAGGCACCTTCTGGGCACCCACGGAGTCAGCCTCCGGGTGTGTGAGGCTTCAGACCACAGCCTGGGGACCTGGGAGCCTGGTGCTCTCCGTGCGGCGCCGAGTCTGGGCGGCCACGCAACCGCTGGAGGAGCCCTGCACTTGCCCTTCCCTCCCCTCTAAAGAGAGGCCTCACTGATGGAGGGCTTGGCAGTGGGCAAGCCACCGGATCCTGGGCTTTCCCCAAGGACGCCTGGGGCCTAGATGCCAAGGCAAGGCAGGAGTGGAGATGAGGCCAGGAAGGCGCCAGTGGCCACTCTCAGCATCGCACAGCCTGCTCCTTCCTGGGCAGCAAGCCTAGCAGCGAGGCAAGCCTGGGCAAGGCTCGCCCAGGGCTGAGCAGCCTCGCGCAAGGCACTTGACTAGATCCGGCCTCTGAGCAGAGCTGGAGCTCTGCCGTACTGGAGGCACACTCGGCTCGGCCCAAGCAGGGATTGCAGCTGCACGCGGCTTGGCTCCCTCGATCTTCCCAAGGAGGCTCGCTTCCAAGCGCACTGTGCACTTGGCTTCCAGGCAGGGACGCCCCGCGCCTCCTGCAAGTCTTGGCACAGGGGCTGCTTCCCCTGAGCGGAGGCTGTGGGCGGCAGACCAGACACGCAGGCGCAGGCCCCAACCACCTGCACACGTCTCTGCTGGTTGGGAGGGCACGAGGGAAATGACGTCTGTCAGGGACATTCTGGGCGCCCACGGAGTCAGCCTCTGGGTGTCTGGGGCTGCAGACCAGAGCCAGGGGCCCTGGGAGCCTGGTGCTCTCCGTGCTGTGCTGAGTCTGGGCGGCCAAGCGACCGCTGCAGGAGCCCTGCACTTGCCATTCCCTTACCTATGACAGAGGTCTCAAGGCTGGAGGGCTTGGCAGAGTGCAACCCACCGGCCCCTAAGCCCTCCGCAAGGACGCCTGGGGACTAGGTGCAAAGGCAAGGCAGGAGTGGAGCTGAGGACAGGAAGGCGCCAGGAGCGTCTGCCTGTCTCGCACAGCCTGCTCCTTCCTGGGCAGCAAGCCTAGCAGCGAGGCAAATCTGGGCAAGGCTCGCCCAGGGCAGAGCAGCCTCGCGCAAGGCACTTGACTAGACCCAGCCTCTGAGCAGAGCTGGAGCTCTGCCGTACTGGAGGCACACTTGGCTCGACCCAAGCAGGGATTGCAGCTGCACGCGGCTTGGCTCCCTCGACTCTTCCCAAGGAGGCTCGCTTCCAAGTGGACTGTGCACTTGGCTTCCAGGCAGGGACGCCCCGCTCCTCCTGCAAGTCTTGGCACAGGGATTGCTTCCCCTGAGCGGAGGCTGTGGGCGGCAGCGCAGACACGCAGGGGCAGGCCCCAACCACCTGCACACGTCTCTGCTGGTGGGGAGGGCACTAGGGAAATGACGTCTGTCAGGCAACTTTTGGGCGCCACCGGAATGAGCCTCCGGGCATGTGGGGCTGCAGACCAGAGCCAGGGGCCCTGGGAGTCTGGTGCTCTCCGTGCTGTGCTGAGTCTGGACGGCCAAGCGACCGCTGCAGGAGCCCTGCACTTGCCATTCCCTTCCCTATGACAGAGCTCTCAAGGCTGGTGGGCTTGGCAGCGTGCAACCCACCGGCCCCTAAGCCCTCCGCAAGGACGCCTGGGGACTATGTGCAAAGGCAAGGCAGGAGTGGGGCTGAGGCCAGGAAGGTGCCAGGAGCGTCTGCCTGTCTCGCGCAGCCTGCTCCTTCCTGGGCAGGAAGCCTAGCAGCGAGGCAAGTCTGGGCAAGGCTCGCCCAGGGCTGAGCAACCTCGCGCAAGGCACTTGACTAGATCTGGCCTCTGAGCAGAGCTGGAGCTCTGCCGTACTGGAGGCACAGTCGGCTCGGCCCAAGCAGGGATTGCAGACGCACGCGGCTTGGCTCCCTCGACTCTTCCCAAGGAGGCTCGCTTCCAAGCGGACTGTGCACTTGGCTTCCAGGCAGGGACGCCCCGTGCCTCCTGCAAGTCTTGGCCCAGGATCTGCTTTCCCTGAGCAGAGGCAGTGGGCGGCAGCCCAGACACGCAGGGGCAGGCACCAACCACCTGCACACGTCTCTGCTGGTGGAGACAGCACTAGGAAAATGACGTCTGTCAGGCACCTTCTGGGCGCCCACGGAGTCAGCCTCCGGGTGTGTGGGGCTGCAGACCAGAGCCAGGGGCCCTGGGAGCCTGGTGCTCTCCGTTCTGTGCTGAGTCTGGGCGGCCAAGCGACCGCTGCAGGAGCCCTGCACTTGCCATTCCCTTCCCTATGACAGAGTTCTCAACGCTGGAGGGCTTGGCAGCGTGCAACCCACCGGCCCCTAAGCCCTCCGCAAGGACGCCTGGGGACTAGGTGCAAAGACAAGGCAGGAGTGGAGCTGAGGCCAGGAAGGCGCCTGGAGCGTCTGCCTGTCTCGCGCAATCTGCTCCTTCCTGGGCAGGAAGCCTAGCAGCGAGGCAAGTCTGGGCAAGGCTCGCCCTGGGCAGAGCAGCCTCACGCCAGAAACTCTGCCTGATCGGGCCTCTGAGCAGAGCTGGAGCTCTGCCCTACTGGAGGCTCACTGGTCTCCGCCCAAGGAGTGATTGCAGACGCACGCAGCTGGGCTGCCTCCTCTTCTCCCAAGGAGGCTCGCTTCCCGCATGCTGTGCACTAGGCTTCCAGGCGGGGGCGCCCCGCGCCTCCTACAGGTCTTGCCTCAGGGGCTGCTTCCCTTGAGGTGGGGCGTACGGTGGGAGCCCAGACACGCAGGGTCAGGCCCCAACCACATGCACACGTCTCTGCTGGTTGGGAGGGCACGAGGGAAATGACGTCTGTCAGGGACATTCTGGGCACCCAAGGAGTCAGCCTCCGGGTGTGGGGGGCTGCAGACCACAGCCAGGGGACCTGGGAGCCTTGTGCTATCCGTGCGGCGCCGAGTCTGGGCGGCAAAGAAACCGCTGGAGGAGCCCTGCACTTGCCCTTCCCTCCCCTCTAAAGAGAGGCCTCACTGATGGAGGGCTTGGCAGTGGGCAAGCCACCGAATCCTGGGCCTTCCACAAGGACGCCTTGGGCCTAGACGCAAAGGCAAGGCAGGAGTGGAGCTGAGGCCAGGAAGGCGCCAGTGGCCACTCCCAGCATCGCACAGCCTGCTCCTTCCTGGGCAGCAAGCCTAGTAGCGAGGCAAGCCTGGGCAGGTCTCGCCCAGGGCTGAGCAGCCTCGCGCAAGGCACTTGACTAGATCCGGCCTCTGAGCAGAGCTGGAGCTCTGCCGTACTGGAGGCACACTCGGCTCGGCTCAAGCAGGGATTGCAGCTGCACGCGGCTTGGCTCCCTCGACTCTTCCCAAGGAGGCTCGCTTCCAAGCGGACTGTGCACTTGGCTTCCAGGCAGGGACGCCCCGCGCCTCCTGCAAGTCTTGGCACAGGGCCTGCTTACCCTGAGCGGAGGCTGTGGGCGGCAGCCCAGACACGCAGGGAAGGCGCAACCACCTGCACACGTCTCTGCTGGTTGGGAGGGCACTAGGGATATGACGTCTGTCAGGGACATTCTGTGCGCCCACGGAGTCAGCCTCCCGGTGTGTGGGGCTGAAGACCAGAGCCAGGGGCCCTGGGAGCCTGGTGCTCTCCGTGCTGTGCTGAGTCTGGGCGGCCAAGCGACCGCTGCAGGAGCCCTGCACTTGCCATTCCCTTCCCTATGACAGAGCTCTCACGGCTGGAGGGCTTGGCAGCGTACAACCCACCGGCCCCTAAGCCGTCCGCGAGGACGCCTGGGGACTAAGTGCAAAGGCAAGGCAGGACTGAAGCTGAGGCCAGGAAGGCGCCACGAGCGTCTGCCGGTCTCGCACAGCCTGCTCATTCCTGGGCAGGAAGCCTAGCAGCGAGGCAAGTCTGGGCAAGGCTCGCCCAGGGCAGAGCAGACTCACACCAGCAACTCTGCCTGATCGGGCCTCTGAGCAGAGCTGGAGCTCTGCCCTACTGGAGGCTCACTGGGCCCCGCCCAAGGAGTGATTGCAGACTCACGCAGTTGGGCTGCCTGCTTTTCTCCCGAGGAGTCTAGCTTCCCGCATGCTGTGCACTAGGCTTCCAGGCGGGGGCGCCCCGCGCCTCCTACAGGTCTTGCCTCAGGGGCTGCTTCCCTTGAGGTGGGGCTGCCGGTGGGAGCCCAGACACGCAGGGGCAGGCCCCACCACCTGCACACGTCTCTGCTGGGGAGGAGAGCGCTAGGGACATGACGTCTGTCAGGCATCTTCTGGGCACCCACGGAGTCAGCCTCCGGGTGTGTGGGGCTGCAGACCACAGCCAGGGAACCTGGGAGCCTGGTGCTCTCCGTGCTGTGCTGAGTCTGGGCGGCCAAGCGACCGCTGCAGGAGCCCTGCACTTGCCATTCCCTTCCCTATGACAGAGCTCTCACGGCTGGAGGGCTTGGCAGCGTACAACCCACCGGCCCCTAAGCCGTCCGCGAGGACGCCTGGGGACTAAGTGCAAAGGCAAGGCAGGAGTGGAGCTGAGGCCAGGAAGGCGCCAGGAGCGTCTGCCTGTCTCGCGCTGCCTGCTCCTTCCTGGGCAGCAAGCCTAGCAGCGACGCAAGCCTTTGCAGTTCTCGCCCAGGGCTGAGCAGCCTCGCGCAAGGCACTTGATTAGATCCGGCCTCTGAGCAGAGCTGGAGCTCTGCCGTACTGGAGGCACACTCGGCTCGGCCCAAGCAAGGATTGCAGCTGCACGCGGCTTGGCTCCCTCGACTCTTCCCAAGGAGGTTCGCTTCCAAGCGTACTGCGCACTTGGCTTCCAGGCAGGGACGCCACGCGCCTCCTGCAAGTCTTGGCACAGTGTCTGCTTCCCCTGAGCGGAGGCTGTGGGCGGCAGCCCAGACACGCAGGGCAGGCCCCATCCACCGGCACACGTCTATGCTGGTTGGGAGGGCACGAGGGAAATGACGTCTGTCAGGCACATTCTGGGCGCCCAAGGAGTCAGCTTCCGGGTGTGTGGGGCTGCAGACCAGAGCCAGGGGCCCTGGGAGCCTGGTGCTCTCCGTGCTGTGCTGAGTCTGGACGGCCAAGCGACCGCTGCAGGAGCCATGCACTTGCCATTCCCTTCCCTATGACAGAGGTCTCATGGCTGGAGGGCTTGGCAGAGTGCAACCCACCGGCCCCTAAGCCCTCCGCAAGGACGCCTGGGGACTAGGTGCAAAGGCAAGGCCGGAGTGGAGCTGAGGACAGGAAGGCGCCAGGAGCATCTGCCTGTCTCGCACAGCCTGCTCCTTCCTGGGCAGGAAGCCTAGCAGCGAGGCAAGTCTGGGCAAGGCTCGCCCAGGGCAGAGCAGCCTCACGCCAGCAACTCTGCCAGATCGGGCCTCGGAGCAGAGCTGGAGCTCTGCCTTACTGTAGGCTCACTGGGCTCCGCCCAAGGAGTGATTGCAGACGCACGCAGCTGGGCTGCCTCCTCCTCTCCCGAGGAGGCTCGCCACCTGCATGCTGTGCACTAGGCTTCCAGGCGGGGGCTCCCCGCGCCTCCTACAGGTCTTGCCTCAGGGGCTGATTCCCTTGAGCTGGGGCTGCCGGCGGGAGCCCAGACACGCAGGGGCAGGACCCACCACCTGCACACATCTCTGCTGGGGAGGAGAGCGCTAGGGACATGACGTCTGTCAGGCACCTTCTGGGCGCCCACGGAATCAGCCTCCGGGTGTGTGGGGCTGCAGACCACAGCCAGGGGACCTGGGAGCCTTGTGCTCTCCGTGCGGCGCTGAGTCTCCAGGCGAGATGAGGACCATATCTGCCGAGGCGTCTCGAGGCTGATCACACGTCACCTCTGGAACTTCGAAATTGTCCTTCACACCCTTGGTGCAAATCAAGAAGTTCCCCGACATATCCGTCTCCACTCGAGAGGAAACACGAGGGTCCCGACCAAATCCAGAGGAGCCCCGTTTCCTCCTCGTAGCTCGAGATGAGGAATCCGTTCCCTGCTTCGTCAGGAAAGAGTTTCCGGCATTTCCGTCGCATATCAAGAGGAGTCCCGTTCACGAGGAACGGCGAGAGGAACTCCAGGGTCGTGCCACCATTCCAAGAGTCCCCCAGATGTCTCAGTCCATTCCAGAGGAACCTCTTTTCCCTTCACCAACTCGTCTTTCACGCCGAGGATCGACTCACACCAAGGTGGCACGTGGCACAGCCCTGTGGGAAAGCCTCGTGGGAAAGCCTCGAGGGAAAGCCTCGATGGAAAGCCACAGATCCCTTGATCCACGTGACAGGAAGAGTGACACTACTGCTGCAGCTCGGGAGGAAAGTGCACGTGCATGCCCCCACTCGAGACGAAGCCTGACTCCCGTGGGGAGACACAGAAGCACCCCAAGATCAATCGCAACACTGGAGAGGAATCCTCAGGTTCCGGCCCCGACTCCACACAAGGTCTTAGGCCCCGGCATGGACGGGAGAGGAATCCCGAGAGGGCCCCTAGAAACTCGCACGCGGAATGGCCTTTCCTGAGGACAACAGAGCGGGTCCCTGGGGTCCCCGTCGTAACTCGAGAAGACCTGCCGCAACTCGAGAAAATCCAGGAGGTTCTCCCCTCCAGGCGAGATGAGGCCCATTTCTGCTGAGGCGTCTCGAGGCTGATCACACCTCACCTCTGGAACTTCGAAAGGGTCCTTCACACCCTTGGTGCAAATCAAGAAGTTCCCCGACATAACCGGCTCCACTCGAGAGGAAACAGGAGGGTACCGACCACATCCAGAGGAGCCCCGTTTCCGCCTCGTAGCTCGAGGTGAGGGATCCTTTCCCTGCTTCGTCGAGAAAGAGTTCCCGGCGATCCCTTCGCATCTCAAGAGGAGGCCCTCTCAACAGGAACGGTGAGAGTAACTCCAGGGTCGTGCCACCATTCCAAGAGTCCCCCAGATGTCTCAGTCCATTCCAGAGGAAACTCTTCTCCCTTCACCGGCTCGTCTTTCACGCCAAGGATCGACTCACACCAAGGTGGCACGTGGCACAGCCCTGGAGGAAAGCCTCGTGGGAAAGCCTCGAGGGAAAGCCTCGAGGGAAAGCCACAAATCCCTTGATCCACGTGACAGGAAGCGTGACAATACTGCTGCAGCTCAGCAGGAAAGCACACATGCATGCCACCACTCGAGACGAGGCCTGAATCCCCTGGGGAGACTCAGAATCACCCCAAGATCCATGGCAACACTGGAGAGGAATCCTCAGGTTCCGGCCCCGACTCCACACAAGGTCTTAGGCCCCGGCATGGACGGGAGAGGAATCCCGAGAGGTCCCCTAGCAACTCGCACGGGGACTCGCGTTTCCTGAGGCCACCAGAGCGGGTCCCTGAGGTCCCCGTTGTAACTCGATTAGACCTGCCGCAACTCGAGAAAATCCAGGAGGATCTCCCCTCCAGGCTAGATGAGGCCCATTTCCGCTGAGGCGTCTCGAGGCTGATCACACCTCACCTCTGGAATTTCGACAGGGTCCTTCACACCCTTGGTGCAAATCAAGAAGTTCCCCGACATACCCGTCTCCACTCGAGAGGAACCACGAGGGTCCCGCCCACATCCAGATTCGCCCCGTTTCCGCCTCGTAGCTCGAGATGAGGGATCCTTTCCCTGCTTCGTCGGGAAAGAGTTCCCGGCGTTCCCGTCGCATCTCAAGAGGAGGCCCTCTCAAGAGGAACGGCGAGAGGAACTCCAGGGTCGTGCCACCATTCCAAGAGTCCCCAGATGTCTCAGTCCATTCCAGAGGAACCTCTTTTCCCATCACCGGCTCGACTTTCACGCCGACGATCGACTCACACCAAGGTGGCACGTGGCACAACCCTGTGGAAAAGCCTCGTGGGAAAGCCTCGAGGGAAGCCTTGACGGAAAGCCACAGCTCCCTTGATCCACGTGACAGGAAGCGTGACACTACTGCTGCAGCTCGGGAGGAAAGCGCACGTGCATGCCCCCACTCGAGACGAGGCCTGACTCCTCTGGGGAGACTCAAGCACCCCAAGATACATGGCAACACTGGAGAGGAATCCTGAGGTACGGGCCCCGACTCCACACAAGGTCTTAGGCCCCGGCATGGACGGGAGAGGCATCCCGAGATGGCCCCTAGCACCTCGCATGGGGACTGGCCTTTCCTGAGGCCACAAGAACGGGTCCCTGAGGTCCCCGTCGTAACTCGAGAAGACCTGCCGCAACTCGAGAAAATCCAGGAGTTTCTCCCGTCCGGGCGAGATGAGGCCCATTTCCGCTGAGGCATCTCGAGGCTGATCACACCTCACCTCTGGAACTTCGAAAGGGTCCTTCACACCCTTGGTGCAAATCAAGAAGTTCCCCACATTCCCGTCTCCACTCGAGAGGAAACACGAGGGTCCCGCCCACATCCAGAGGCGCCCCGTTTCCGCCTCGTAGCTCGAGATGAGGGATCCTTTCCCTGCTTCGACGGGAAAGAGTTCCCGGCATTCCCGTCGCATCTCAAGAGGAGGCCCTCTCAGCAGGAACGGCGAGAGGAGCTCCAGGGTGGTGCCACCATTCCAAGAGTCCCCCAGATGTCTCAGTCCATTCCAGAGGAACCTATTTTCCCTTCATCGGCTCGTCCTTCACGCCGAGGATCGACTCACACCAAGGTGGCACGTGGCACAGCCCTGTGGGAAAGCCACGAGGGAAAGCCTCGAGGGAAAGCCACAGATCCCTTAATCAACGTGACAGGAAGCGTGACACTACTGCTGCAGCTAGCGAGGACAGCACACGTGCATGCCCCAACTCGAGACGAGGCCTGACTCCCCTGGGGAGACTCAGAAGCACCCCAAGATCCATGGCAACACTGGAGAGGAATCCTCAGGTTCCGGCCCCGACTCCACACAAGGTCTTAGGCCCTGGCATGGACGGGAGAGGAATCCCGAGATGGCCCGTAGCAACTCCCATGGGGACAGGCCTTTCCTGAGGCCACCAGAGCGGGTCCCTGAGGTCCCCGTGGTAACTCGAGAAGACCTGCCGCAACTCGAGAAAATCCAGGAGGTTCTCCCCTCCAGGCGAGATGAGGCCCATTTCTGCTGAGGCGTCTCGAGGCTGATCACACCTCACCTCTGGAACTTCGAAAGGGTCCTTCACACCCTTGGTGCAAATCAAGAAGTTCCCCGACATAACCGTCTCCACTCGAGAGGAAACACGAGGGTACCGACAACATCCAGAGGAGCCCCGTTTCCGCCTCGTAGCTCGAGATGAGGGATCCTTTCCCTGCTTCGTCGGGAAAGAGTTCCCGGCGTTCCCGTCGCAACTCAAGAGGAGGCCCTCTCAACAGGAACGGCGAGAGGAACTCCAGGGTCGTTCCACCATTCCAAGAGTACCCCAGATGTCTCAGTCCATTCCAGAGGAACCTCTTTTCCCTTCACCGGCTCGTCTTTCACGCCGAGGATCGAATCACACCAAGGTGGCACGTGGAACAGCCCTGTGGGAAAGCCTCGTGGGAAAGCCTCGAGGGAAAGCCTCGAGGGAAAGCCACAGATCCCTTGATCCACGTGACAGGAAGCGTGACACTACTGCTGCAGCTAGCGAGGACAGCACACGTGCATGCCCCAACTCGAGACGAGGCCTGACTCCCCTGGGGAGACTCAGAAGCACCCCAAGATCCATGGCAACACTGGAGAGGAAATCTTCAGGTTCCGGCCCCGACTCCACACAAGGTCTAAAGCTCCGGCATGGACGGGAGAGGAATCCCGAGATGGCCCCTAGCAACTCGCATGGGGACAGGCCTTTCCTGCGGCCATCAGAGCGGGTCCCTGAGGTCCCAGTCGTAACTCGAGAAGACCTGCCCCAACTGGAGAAAATCCAGGAGGTTCTCCCCTCCAGGCGAGATGAGGCCCATTTCCGCTGAGGCGTCCTCTCGATGCTGATCACACCTCAGCTCTGGAACTTCGAAATGGGTCCTACACACCCTTGGTGCAAATCAAGAAGTTCCCCGACATACCCGTCTCCACTCGAGAGGAAACACGAGGGTCCCGCCCTCATCCAGAGGAGCCCCGTTTCCGCCTCGTAGCTCGAGATGAGGGATCCTTTCCCTGCTTCGTCGGGAAAGAGTTCCCGGCGTTACAGTCGCATCTCAAGAGGAGGCCCTCTCAACAGGAACGGCGAGAGGAACTCCAGGGTCGTGCCACCATTCCAGGAGTCCCCCATAGGTCTCAGTCCATTCCAGAGGAACCTCTTTTCCCTCAACGGCTCGTCTTTCACGCCGAGAATCGACTCACACCCAGGTGGCACGTGGCATAGCCCTGTGGGAAAGCCTCGTGGGAAAGCCTCGAGGGAAGCCTCGACGGAAAGCCACAGATCCCTTGATCCACGAGACAGGAAGCGTGACACTACTGCTGCAGCTCGGGAGGAAAGCGCACGTGCATGCCCCCACTCGAGACGAGGCCTGACTCCTCTGGGGAGACTCAAGCACCCCAAGATACATGGCAACACTGGAGAGGAATCCTGAGGTACGGGCCCCGACTCCACACAAGGTCTTAGGCCCCGGCATGGACGGGAGAGGAATCCCGAGATGGCCCCTAGCACCTCGCATGGGGACTGGCCTTTCCTGAGGCCACAAGAACGGGTCCCTGAGGTCCCCGTCGTAACTCGAGAAGACCTGCCGCAACTCGAGAAAATCCAGGAGGTTCTCCCCTCCAGGCGAGATTGGGCCCATTTCCGCTGAGGCGTCCTCTCGAGGCTGATCACACCTCAGCTCTGGAACTTCGAAATGGGTCCTTCACACCCTTGGTGCAAATCAAGAAGTTCCCCGACATACCCGTCTCCACTCGAGGGGAAACACGAGGGTCCCGCCCACATCGAGAGGAGCCCCGTTTCCGCCTCATAGCTCGAGATGAAGGATTCTTTCCCTGCTTTGTCGGGAAAGAGTTCCCGGCGATCCCTTCGCATCTCAAGAGGAGGCCCTCTCATCAGGAACTGCGAGAGGAACTCCAGGGTCGAGCCACCATTCCAAGAGACCCCCAGATGTCTCAGTCCATTCCAGAGGAAACCCTTCTCCCTTCACCGGCTCGTCTTACACGCCAAGGATCGACTCACACCAAGGTGGCACGTGGCACAGCCCTGGAGGAAAGCCTCGTGGGAAAGCCTCGAGGGAAAGCCTCGAGGGAAAGCCACAGCTCCCTTGATTCACGTGACAGGAAGCGTGACACTACTGCTGCAGCTCGGGAGGAAAGCGCACGTGCATGCCCCCAATCGAGACGAGGCTTGACTACCCTGGGAAGACTCAGAAGCACCCCAAGATAGATGGCAACACTGGAGAGGAATCCTCAGGTTCCGGCCCCGACTCCACACAAGGTCTTAGGCACCGGCATGGACGGGAGAGGAATCGCGAGATGGCCCATAGCAACTCGCACGGGGACTGGCCTTTCCTGAGGCAACCAGAGCGGGTCCCTGAGGTCCCCGTCGTCACTCGAGAAGACCTGCCCCAACTCGAGAAAATCCAGGAGGTTCTCCCCTCCAGGCGAGATGAAGCCCATTTCTGCTGAGGGTTCTCGAGGCTGATCACACCTCACCTCTGGAACTTCGAAAGGGTCCTTCACACCCTTGGTGCAAATCATGAAGTTCCCCGACATACCGGTCTCCACTCGAAAGGAAACACGAGGGTCCCGCCCACATCCAGAGGCGCCCCGTTTCCGCCTCGTAGCTCGAGATGAGGGATCCTTTTCCTGCTTCGTCGGGAAAGGGTTCCCGGCATTCCCGTCGCATCCCAAGAGGAGGCCCTCTCAACAGGATCGGCGAGAGGAACTCCAGGGTCGTGCCACCATTCCAAGAGTCCCCCAGATGTCTCTGTCCATTCCAGAGGAACCTCTTTTCCCTCCACCGGCTCGTCGTTCACGCCGAGGATCGACTCACATCAAAGTGGCACGTGACACAGCCCTGTGGGAAAGCCTCGTGGGAAAGCCTCGAGGGAAAGCCTCGAGGGAAAGCCACAGATCCCTTGATCCACGTGACAGGAAGCGTGACACTACTGCTGCAGCTCGGGAGGAAAGCGCACGTGCATGCCCCCACACGAGACGAAGCCTGACTCCCCTGAGGGGACTCAGAAGCAACCCAAGACCCATGGAAACACTGGAGAGGAATCCTCAGGTTCTGGCACCGACTCCACACAGGGTCTTAGGCCCCGTCATGGACGGGTGAGGAGTCCCGAGAGGGCCCCGAGCATCTCGCACGGGGACTGGCCTTTCCTGAGGACACCAGAGCGGGTCCCTGAGATCCCCGTCGTAACTCGAGAAGACCTGCTGCACCTCGAGAAAATCCAGGAGGTTCTCCCCTCCAGGCGAGATGAGTCCCATTTCCGCTGAGGCGTCTCGAGGCTGATCACACCTCACCTCTGGAACTTCGACAGGGTCCTTCACACCCTTGGTGCTAATCAAGAAGTTCCCCGACATACCCGTCTCCACTCGAGAGGAAACACGAGGGTCCCGCCCACATCCAGAGGCGCCCCATTTCCGCCTGGAATCTCGAGATGAGGGATCCTTTCCCTGCTTCGTCGGGAAAGAGTTCCCGGCGTTCCCGTCGCATCTCAAGAGGAGGCCCTCTCAAGAGGAATGGCAAGAGGAACTCCAGTGTCGTGCCACCATTCCAAGAGTCCCCCAGATGTCTCAGTCCATTCCAGAGGAACCTCTTTTCCCTTCACCGGCTCGTCTTTCATGCCGAGGATCGACTCACACCAAGGTGGTACGTGGCACAGCCCTGTGGGAAAGCCTCGTGGCAAACCTCGAGGGAAAGCCTCGAGGGAAAGCCTCGAGGGAAAGCCTCGAGGGAAAGCCACAGATCCCTTGATCCACGTGACAGGAAGCGTGACACTACTGCTGCAGCTAGCGAGGACAGCACACGTGCATGCCCCAACTCGAGACGAGGCCTGACTCCCCTGGGGAGACTCAGAAGCACCCCAAGATCCATGGCAACACTGGAGAGGAAATCTTCAGGTTCCGGCCCCGACTCCACACAAGGTCTTAGGCTCCGGCATGGACGGGAGAGGAATCCCGAGATGGCTCATAGCAACTCGCATGGGGACAGGCCTTTCCTGCGGCCATCAGAGCGGGTCCCTGAGGTCCCCGTCGTAACTCGAGAAGACCTGCCGCAACTCGAGAAAATCCAGGAGGTTCTCCCCTCCAGGAGAGATGAGGCCCATTTCCGCTGAGGCGTCCTCTCGAGGCTGATCACACCTCAGCTCTGGAACTTCGAAATGGGTCCTTCACACCCTTGGTGCAAATCAAGAAGTTCCCCGACATACCCGTCTTGACTCGAGAGGAAACACGAGGGTCCCGCCCTCATCCAGAGGAGCCCAGTTTCCGCCTCGTAGCTAGAGATGAGGGATCCATTCCCTGCTTCGTCGGGAAAGAGTTCCCGGCGTTCCCGTCGCATCTCAAGAATAGGCCCTCTCAACAGGAACGGCGAGAGGAAATCCTGGGTCGTGCCACCATTCCAAGAGTCCCCCAGATGTCTCAGTCCATTACAGAGGATCCTCTTTTCCCTACACCGGCTCGTCTTTCACGCCGAGGATCAACTCACACCAAGGTGGCACGTGGCACAGCCCTGTGGGAAAGCCTCGAGGGAAAGCCACAGATCCCTTGATCCCCGTGACAGGAAGCGTGACACTACTGCTGCAGCTCGGGAGGAAAGTACACGTGCATGCCCCCTACGAGACGAGTCCTGAGTCCCCTGGGGAGACTCAGAAGTACCCCAAGATCCACGGCAACACTGAAGAGGAATCTTCAGCTTCCGGCCTCGACTCCACACAAGGTCTTAGGCCCTGGCATGGACGGGAGAGGAATCCCGAGATGGCCCGTAGCAACTCCCATGGGGACTGGCCTTTCCTGAGGCCAACAGAGCGGGTCCCTGAGGTCCCAGTCGTAACTCGAGAAGACCTGCCGCAACTCGAGAAAATCCAGGAGTTTCTCCCTTCCGGGCGAGATGAGGCCCATTTCCGCTGAGGCGTCTCGAGGCTGATCACACCTCACCTCTGGAACTTCGAAAGGGTCCTTCACACCCTTGGTGCAATTAAGAAGTGCCCCGACACACTCGCCTCCACTCGAGGGGAAACACGAGGGTCCCGCCCACATCCAGAGGCGCCCCGTTTCTGCCTCGTAGCTCGAGATGAGGGATCCTTTCCCTGCTTCGTCGGGAAAGGGTTCCCGGCATTCCCGTCGCATCCCAAGAGGAGGCCCTCTCAACAGGATCGGCGAGAGGAACTCCAGGGTCGTGCCACCATTCCAAGAGTCCCCCAGATGTCTCTGTCCATTCCAGAGGAACCTCTTTTCCCTCCACCGGCTCGTCTTTCACGCCGAGGATCGACTCACACCAAAGTGGCACGTGACACAGCCCTGTGGGAAAGCCTCGTGGGAAAGCCTCGAGGGAAAGCCTCGAGGGAAAGCCACAGATCCCTTGATCCACGTGACAGGAAGCGTGACACTACTGCTGCAGCTCGGGAGGAAAGCGCACGTGCATGCCCCCACACGAGACGAAGCCTGACTCCCCTGGGGGGACTCAGAAGCAACCCAAGACCCATGGAAACACTGGAGAGGAATCCTCAGGTTCTGGCACCGACTCCACACAGGGTCTTAGGCCCCGTCATGGACGGCTGAGGAGTCCCGAGAGGGCCCCTAGCATCTCGCACGGGGACTGGCCTGTCCTGAGGACACCAGAGCGGGTCCCTGAGATCCCCGTCGTAACTCGAGAAGACCTGCTGCACCTCGGGAAAATCCAGGAGGTTCTCCCCTCCAGGCGAGATGAGTCCCATTTCCGCTGAGGCGTCTCGAGGCTGATCACACCTCACCTCTGGAACTTCGACAGGGTCCTTCACACCCTTGGTGCTAATCAAGAAGTTCCCGACATACCCGTCTCCACTCGAGAGGAAACACGAGGGTCCCGCCCACATCCAGAGGCGCCCCATTTCCGCCTCGTATCTTGAGATGAGGGATCCTTTCCGTGCTTCGTCGGGAAAGATTTCCCGGCGTTCCTGTCGCACCTCAAGAGGAGGCCCTCTCAAGAGGAATGGCGAGAGGAACTCCAGGGTCGTGCCACCATTCCAAGAGTCCCCCAGATGTCTCAGTCCATTCCAGAGGAACCTCTTTTCCCTTCACCGGCTCGTCTTTCATGCCGAGGATCGACTCACACCAAGGTGGTACGTGGCACAGCCCTGTGGGAAAGCCTCGTGGCAAAGCCTCGAGGGAAAGCCTCGAGGGAAAGACAGAGATCCCTTGATCCACGTGACAGGAAGCGTGACACTACTGCTGAAGCTCGGGAGGAAAGCGCACGTGCATGCCCCCAATCGAGACGAGGCCTGACTCCCCTGGGATGACTCAGAAGCACCCCAAGATTCACGGCAATACTGGAGAGGAATCCTCAGGTTCCGGCCCCGATTCTACACAAGGTCTTAGGCCCCGGCATGGACGGGAGAGGAATCCCGAGATGGCCCCTAGACCCTCGCATGGGGACTGGCCTTTCCTGAGGCCACAAGAACGGGTCCCTGAGGTTCCCGTCGTAACTCGAGAAGACCTGCCGCAACTCGAGAAAATCCAGGAGTTTCTCCCCTCCAGGCGAGATGAGGCCCATCTCCGCTGAGGCATCTCGAGGCTGATCACACCTAACCTCTGGAACTTCGAAAGGGTCCTTCACACCCTTGGTGCAAATCAAGAAGTTCCCCGACATTCCCGTCTCCACTCGAGAGGAAACACGAGGGTCCCGCCAACATCCAGAGGCGCCCCGTTTCCTCCTCGTAGCTCGAGATGAGGGATCCTTTCCCTGCTTCGTCGGGAAAGAGTTCCCGGCGTTCACGTCGCATCTCAAGGGGAGGCCCTCTCAACAGGAACGGCGAGAGGAGCTCCAGGGTCGTGCCACCATTCCAAGAGTCTCCCAGATGTCTCAGTCCATTCCAGAGGAACCTCTTTTTCATTCACCGGCTCATCTTTCACGCCGAGGATCGAATCACACCAATGTGGCACGTGGAACAGCCCTGTGGGAAAGCCTCGTGGGAAAGCCTCGAGGGAAAGCCTCGAGGGAAAGCCACAGATCCCTTGATCCACGTGACAGGAAGCGTGACACTACTGCTGCAGCTCGGGAGGAAAGCGCACGTGCATGCCCCCACACGAGACGAAGCCTGACTCCCCTGGGGGGACTCAGAAGCAACCCAAGACCCATGGAAACACTGGAGAGGAATCCTCAGGTTCTGGCACCGACTCCACACAGGGTCTTAGGCCCCGTCATGGACGGCTGAGGAGTCCCGAGAGGGCCCCTAGCATCTCGCACGGGGACTGGCCTGTCCTGAGGACACCAGAGCGGGTCCCTGAGATCCCCGTCGTAACTCGAGAAGACCTGCTGCACCTCGGGAAAATCCAGGAGGTTCTCCCCTCCAGGCGAGATGAGTCCCATTTCCGCTGAGGCGTCTCGAGGCTGATCACACCTCACCTCTGGAACTTCGACAGGGTCCTTCACACCCTTGGTGCTAATCAAGAAGTTCCCGACATACCCGTCTCCACTCGAGAGGAAACACGAGGGTCCCGCCCACATCCAGAGGCGCCCCATTTCCGCCTCGTATCTTGAGATGAGGGATCCTTTCCGTGCTTCGTCGGGAAAGATTTCCCGGCGTTCCCGTCGCACCTCAAGAGGAGGCCCTCTCAAGAGGAATGGCGAGAGGAACTCCAGGGTCGTGCCACCATTCCAAGAGTCCCCCAGATGTCTCAGTCCATTCCAGAGGAACCTCTTTTCCCTTCACCGGCTCGTCTTTCATGCCGAGGATCGACTCACACCAAGGTGGTACGTGGCACAGCCCTGTGGGAAAGCCTCGTGGCAAAGCCTCGAGGGAAAGCCTCGAGGGAAAGCCAGAGATCCCTTGATCCACGTGACAGGAAGCGTGACACTACTGCTGAAGCTCGGGAGGAAAGCGCACGTGCATGCCCCCAATCGAGACGAGGCCTGACTCCCCTGGGATGACTCAGAAGCACCCCAAGATTCACGGCAATACTGGAGAGGAATCCTCAGGTTCCGGCCCCGATTCTACACAAGGTCTTAGGCCCCGGCATGGACGGGAGAGGAATCCCGAGATGGCCCCTAGACCCTCGCATGGGGACTGGCCTTTCCTGAGGCCACAAGAACGGGTCCCTGAGGTTCCCGTCGTAACTCGAGAAGACCTGCCGCAACTCGAGAAAATCCAGGAGTTTCTCCCCTCCAGGCGAGATGAGGCCCATCTCCGCTGAGGCATCTCGAGGCTGATCACACCTAACCTCTGGAACTTCGAAAGGGTCCTTCACACCCTTGGTGCAAATCAAGAAGTTCCCCGACATTCCCGTCTCCACTCGAGAGGAAACACGAGGGTCCCGCCAACATCCAGAGGCGCCCCGTTTCCTCCTCGTAGCTCGAGATGAGGGATCCTTTCCCTGCTTCGTCGGGAAAGAGTTCCCGGCGTTCACGTCGCATCTCAAGGGGAGGCCCTCTCAACAGGAACGGCGAGAGGAGCTCCAGGGTCGTGCCACCATTCCAAGAGTCTCCCAGATGTCTCAGTCCATTCCAGAGGAACCTCTTTTTCATTCACCGGCTCATCTTTCACGCCGAGGATCGAATCACACCAATGTGGCACGTGGAACAGCCCTGTGGGAAAGCCTCGTGGGAAAGCCTCGAGGGAAAGCCTCGAGGGAAAGCCACAGATCCCTTGATCCACGTGACAGGAAGCGTGACACTACTGCTGCAGCTCGGGAGGAAAGCGCACGTGCATGCCCCCACACGAGACGAAGCCTGACTCCCCTGGGGGGACTCAGAAGCAACCCAAGACCCATGGAAACACTGGAGAGGAATCCTCAGGTTCTGGCACCGACTCCACACAGGGTCTTAGGCCCCGTCATGGACGGCTGAGGAGTCCCGAGAGGGCCCCTAGCATCTCGCACGGGGACTGGCCTGTCCTGAGGACACCAGAGCGGGTCCCTGAGATCCCCGTCGTAACTCGAGAAGACCTGCTGCACCTCGGGAAAATCCAGGAGGTTCTCCCCTCCAGGCGAGATGAGTCCCATTTCCGCTGAGGCGTCTCGAGGCTGATCACACCTCACCTCTGGAACTTCGACAGGGTCCTTCACACCCTTGGTGCTAATCAAGAAGTTCCCGACATACCCGTCTCCACTCGAGAGGAAACACGAGGGTCCCGCCCACATCCAGAGGCGCCCCATTTCCGCCTCGTATCTTGAGATGAGGGATCCTTTCCGTGCTTCGTCGGGAAAGATTTCCCGGCGTTCCCGTCGCACCTCAAGAGGAGGCCCTCTCAAGAGGAATGGCGAGAGGAACTCCAGGGTCGTGCCACCATTCCAAGAGTCCCCCAGATGTCTCAGTCCATTCCAGAGGAACCTCTTTTCCCTTCACCGGCTCGTCTTTCATGCCGAGGATCGACTCACACCAAGGTGGTACGTGGCACAGCCCTGTGGGAAAGCCTCGTGGCAAAGCCTCGAGGGAAAGCCTCGAGGGAAAGCCAGAGATCCCTTGATCCACGTGACAGGAAGCGTGACACTACTGCTGAAGCTCGGGAGGAAAGCGCACGTGCATGCCCCCAATCGAGACGAGGCCTGACTCCCCTGGGATGACTCAGAAGCACCCCAAGATTCACGGCAATACTGGAGAGGAATCCTCAGGTTCCGGCCCCGATTCTACACAAGGTCTTAGGCCCCGGCATGGACGGGAGAGGAATCCCGAGATGGCCCCTAGACCCTCGCATGGGGACTGGCCTTTCCTGAGGCCACAAGAACGGGTCCCTGAGGTTCCCGTCGTAACTCGAGAAGACCTGCCGCAACTCGAGAAAATCCAGGAGTTTCTCCCCTCCAGGCGAGATGAGGCCCATCTCCGCTGAGGCATCTCGAGGCTGATCACACCTAACCTCTGGAACTTCGAAAGGGTCCTTCACACCCTTGGTGCAAATCAAGAAGTTCCCCGACATTCCCGTCTCCACTCGAGAGGAAACACGAGGGTCCCGCCAACATCCAGAGGCGCCCCGTTTCCTCCTCGTAGCTCGAGATGAGGGATCCTTTCCCTGCTTCGTCGGGAAAGAGTTCCCGGCGTTCACGTCGCATCTCAAGGGGAGGCCCTCTCAACAGGAACGGCGAGAGGAGCTCCAGGGTCGTGCCACCATTCCAAGAGTCTCCCAGATGTCTCAGTCCATTCCAGAGGAACCTCTTTTTCATTCACCGGCTCATCTTTCACGCCGAGGATCGAATCACACCAATGTGGCACGTGGAACAGCCCTGTGGGAAAGCCTCGTGGGAAAGCCTCGAGGGAAAGCCTCGAGGGAAAGCCACAGATCCCTTGATCCACGTGACAGGAAGCGTGACACTACTGCTGCAGCTCGGGAGGAAAGCGCACGTGCATGCCCCCACACGAGACGAAGCCTGACTCCCCTGGGGGGACTCAGAAGCAACCCAAGACCCATGGAAACACTGGAGAGGAATCCTCAGGTTCTGGCACCGACTCCACACAGGGTCTTAGGCCCCGTCATGGACGGCTGAGGAGTCCCGAGAGGGCCCCTAGCATCTCGCACGGGGACTGGCCTGTCCTGAGGACACCAGAGCGGGTCCCTGAGATCCCCGTCGTAACTCGAGAAGACCTGCTGCACCTCGGGAAAATCCAGGAGGTTCTCCCCTCCAGGCGAGATGAGTCCCATTTCCGCTGAGGCGTCTCGAGGCTGATCACACCTCACCTCTGGAACTTCGACAGGGTCCTTCACACCCTTGGTGCTAATCAAGAAGTTCCCGACATACCCGTCTCCACTCGAGAGGAAACACGAGGGTCCCGCCCACATCCAGAGGCGCCCCATTTCCGCCTCGTATCTTGAGATGAGGGATCCTTTCCGTGCTTCGTCGGGAAAGATTTCCCGGCGTTCCCGTCGCACCTCAAGAGGAGGCCCTCTCAAGAGGAATGGCGAGAGGAACTCCAGGGTCGTGCCACCATTCCAAGAGTCCCCCAGATGTCTCAGTCCATTCCAGAGGAACCTCTTTTCCCTTCACCGGCTCGTCTTTCATGCCGAGGATCGACTCACACCAAGGTGGTACGTGGCACAGCCCTGTGGGAAAGCCTCGTGGCAAAGCCTCGAGGGAAAGCCTCGAGGGAAAGCCAGAGATCCCTTGATCCACGTGACAGGAAGCGTGACACTACTGCTGAAGCTCGGGAGGAAAGCGCACGTGCATGCCCCCAATCGAGACGAGGCCTGACTCCCCTGGGATGACTCAGAAGCACCCCAAGATTCACGGCAATACTGGAGAGGAATCCTCAGGTTCCGGCCCCGATTCTACACAAGGTCTTAGGCCCCGGCATGGACGGGAGAGGAATCCCGAGATGGCCCCTAGACCCTCGCATGGGGACTGGCCTTTCCTGAGGCCACAAGAACGGGTCCCTGAGGTTCCCGTCGTAACTCGAGAAGACCTGCCGCAACTCGAGAAAATCCAGGAGTTTCTCCCCTCCAGGCGAGATGAGGCCCATCTCCGCTGAGGCATCTCGAGGCTGATCACACCTAACCTCTGGAACTTCGAAAGGGTCCTTCACACCCTTGGTGCAAATCAAGAAGTTCCCCGACATTCCCGTCTCCACTCGAGAGGAAACACGAGGGTCCCGCCAACATCCAGAGGCGCCCCGTTTCCTCCTCGTAGCTCGAGATGAGGGATCCTTTCCCTGCTTCGTCGGGAAAGAGTTCCCGGCGTTCACGTCGCATCTCAAGGGGAGGCCCTCTCAACAGGAACGGCGAGAGGAGCTCCAGGGTCGTGCCACCATTCCAAGAGTCTCCCAGATGTCTCAGTCCATTCCAGAGGAACCTCTTTTTCATTCACCGGCTCATCTTTCACGCCGAGGATCGAATCACACCAATGTGGCACGTGGAACAGCCCTGTGGGAAAGCCTCGTGGGAAAGCCTCGAGGGAAAGCCTCGAGGGAAAGCCACAGATCCCTTGATCCACGTGACAGGAAGCGTGACACTACTGCTGCAGCTCGGGAGGAAAGCGCACGTGCATGCCCCCACACGAGACGAAGCCTGACTCCCCTGGGGGGACTCAGAAGCAACCCAAGACCCATGGAAACACTGGAGAGGAATCCTCAGGTTCTGGCACCGACTCCACACAGGGTCTTAGGCCCCGTCATGGACGGCTGAGGAGTCCCGAGAGGGCCCCTAGCATCTCGCACGGGGACTGGCCTGTCCTGAGGACACCAGAGCGGGTCCCTGAGATCCCCGTCGTAACTCGAGAAGACCTGCTGCACCTCGGGAAAATCCAGGAGGTTCTCCCCTCCAGGCGAGATGAGTCCCATTTCCGCTGAGGCGTCTCGAGGCTGATCACACCTCACCTCTGGAACTTCGACAGGGTCCTTCACACCCTTGGTGCTAATCAAGAAGTTCCCGACATACCCGTCTCCACTCGAGAGGAAACACGAGGGTCCCGCCCACATCCAGAGGCGCCCCATTTCCGCCTCGTATCTTGAGATGAGGGATCCTTTCCGTGCTTCGTCGGGAAAGATTTCCCGGCGTTCCCGTCGCACCTCAAGAGGAGGCCCTCTCAAGAGGAATGGCGAGAGGAACTCCAGGGTCGTGCCACCATTCCAAGAGTCCCCCAGATGTCTCAGTCCATTCCAGAGGAACCTCTTTTCCCTTCACCGGCTCGTCTTTCATGCCGAGGATCGACTCACACCAAGGTGGTACGTGGCACAGCCCTGTGGGAAAGCCTCGTGGCAAAGCCTCGAGGGAAAGCCTCGAGGGAAAGCCAGAGATCCCTTGATCCACGTGACAGGAAGCGTGACACTACTGCTGAAGCTCGGGAGGAAAGCGCACGTGCATGCCCCCAATCGAGACGAGGCCTGACTCCCCTGGGATGACTCAGAAGCACCCCAAGATTCACGGCAATACTGGAGAGGAATCCTCAGGTTCCGGCCCCGATTCTACACAAGGTCTTAGGCCCCGGCATGGACGGGAGAGGAATCCCGAGATGGCCCCTAGACCCTCGCATGGGGACTGGCCTTTCCTGAGGCCACAAGAACGGGTCCCTGAGGTTCCCGTCGTAACTCGAGAAGACCTGCCGCAACTCGAGAAAATCCAGGAGTTTCTCCCCTCCAGGCGAGATGAGGCCCATCTCCGCTGAGGCATCTCGAGGCTGATCACACCTAACCTCTGGAACTTCGAAAGGGTCCTTCACACCCTTGGTGCAAATCAAGAAGTTCCCCGACATTCCCGTCTCCACTCGAGAGGAAACACGAGGGTCCCGCCAACATCCAGAGGCGCCCCGTTTCCTCCTCGTAGCTCGAGATGAGGGATCCTTTCCCTGCTTCGTCGGGAAAGAGTTCCCGGCGTTCACGTCGCATCTCAAGGGGAGGCCCTCTCAACAGGAACGGCGAGAGGAGCTCCAGGGTCGTGCCACCATTCCAAGAGTCTCCCAGATGTCTCAGTCCATTCCAGAGGAACCTCTTTTTCATTCACCGGCTCATCTTTCACGCCGAGGATCGAATCACACCAATGTGGCACGTGGAACAGCCCTGTGGGAAAGCCTCGTGGGAAAGCCTCGAGGGAAAGCCTCGAGGGAAAGCCACAGATCCCTTGATCCACGTGACAGGAAGTGTGACACTACTGCTGCAGCTCGGGAGGAAAGCGCACGTGCATGCCCCCACACGAGACGAAGCCTGACTCCCCTGGGGGGACTCAGAAGCAACCCAAGACCCATGGAAACACTGGAGAGGAATCCTCAGGTTCTGGCACCGACTCCACACAGGGTCTTAGGCCCCGTCATGGACGGCTGAGGAGTCCCGAGAGGGCCCCTAGCATCTCGCACGGGGACTGGCCTGTCCTGAGGACACCAGAGCGGGTCCCTGAGATCCCCGTCGTAACTCGAGAAGACCTGCTGCACCTCGGGAAAATCCAGGAGGTTCTCCCCTCCAGGCGAGATGAGTCCCATTTCCGCTGAGGCGTCTCGAGGCTGATCACACCTCACCTCTGGAACTTCGACAGGGTCCTTCACACCCTTGGTGCTAATCAAGAAGTTCCCGACATACCCGTCTCCACTCGAGAGGAAACACGAGGGTCCCGCCCACATCCAGAGGCGCCCCATTTCCGCCTCGTATCTTGAGATGAGGGATCCTTTCCGTGCTTCGTCGGGAAAGATTTCCCGGCGTTCCCGTCGCACCTCAAGAGGAGGCCCTCTCAAGAGGAATGGCGAGAGGAACTCCAGGGTCGTGCCACCATTCCAAGAGTCCCCCAGATGTCTCAGTCCATTCCAGAGGAACCTCTTTTCCCTTCACCGGCTCGTCTTTCATGCCGAGGATCGACTCACACCAAGGTGGTACGTGGCACAGCCCTGTGGGAAAGCCTCGTGGCAAAGCCTCGAGGGAAAGCCTCGAGGGAAAGCCAGAGATCCCTTGATCCACGTGACAGGAAGCGTGACACTACTGCTGAAGCTCGGGAGGAAAGCGCACGTGCATGCCCCCAATCGAGACGAGGCCTGACTCCCCTGGGATGACTCAGAAGCACCCCAAGATTCACGGCAATACTGGAGAGGAATCCTCAGGTTCCGGCCCCGATTCTACACAAGGTCTTAGGCCCCGGCATGGACGGGAGAGGAATCCCGAGATGGCCCCTAGACCCTCGCATGGGGACTGGCCTTTCCTGAGGCCACAAGAACGGGTCCCTGAGGTTCCCGTCGTAACTCGAGAAGACCTGCCGCAACTCGAGAAAATCCAGGAGTTTCTCCCCTCCAGGCGAGATGAGGCCCATCTCCGCTGAGGCATCTCGAGGCTGATCACACCTAACCTCTGGAACTTCGAAAGGGTCCTTCACACCCTTGGTGCAAATCAAGAAGTTCCCCGACATTCCCGTCTCCACTCGAGAGGAAACACGAGGGTCCCGCCAACATCCAGAGGCGCCCCGTTTCCTCCTCGTAGCTCGAGATGAGGGATCCTTTCCCTGCTTCGTCGGGAAAGAGTTCCCGGCGTTCACGTCGCATCTCAAGGGGAGGCCCTCTCAACAGGAACGGCGAGAGGAGCTCCAGGGTCGTGCCACCATTCCAAGAGTCTCCCAGATGTCTCAGTCCATTCCAGAGGAACCTCTTTATCATTCACCGGCTCATCTTTCACGCCGAGGATCGAATCACACCAATGTGGCACGTGGAACAGCCCTGTGGGAAAGCCTCGTGGGAAAGCCTCGAGGGAAAGCCTCGAGGGAAAGCCACAGATCCCTTGATCCACGTGACAGGAAGCGTGACACTACTGCTGCAGCTCGGGAGGAAAGCGCACGTGCATGCCCCCACACGAGACGAAGCCTGACTCCCCTGGGGGGACTCAGAAGCAACCCAAGACCCATGGAAACACTGGAGAGGAATCCTCAGGTTCTGGCACCGACTCCACACAGGGTCTTAGGCCCCGTCATGGACGGCTGAGGAGTCCCGAGAGGGCCCCTAGCATCTCGCACGGGGACTGGCCTGTCCTGAGGACACCAGAGCGGGTCCCTGAGATCCCCGTCGTAACTCGAGAAGACCTGCTGCACCTCGGGAAAATCCAGGAGGTTCTCCCCTCCAAGCGAGATGAGTCCCATTTCCGCTGAGGCGTCTCGAGGCTGATCACACCTCACCTCTGGAACTTCGACAGGGTCCTTCACACCCTTGGTGCTAATCAAGAAGTTCCCGACATACCCGTCTCCACTCGAGAGGAAACACGAGGGTCCCGCCCACATCCAGAGGCGCCCCATTTCCGCCTCGTATCTTGAGATGAGGGATCCTTTCCGTGCTTCGTCGGGAAAGATTTCCCGGCGTTCCCGTCGCACCTCAAGAGGAGGCCCTCTCAAGAGGAATGGCAAGAGGAACTCCAGGGTCGTGCCACCATTCCAAGAGTCCCCCAGATGTCTCAGTCCATTCCAGAGGAACCTCTTTTCCCTTCACCGGCTCGTCTTTCATGCCGAGGATCGACTCACACCAAGGTGGTACGTGGCACAGCCCTGTGGGAAAGCCTCGTGGCAAAGCCTCGAGGGAAAGCCTCGAGGGAAAGCCAGAGATCCCTTGATCCACGTGACAGGAAGCGTGACACTACTGCTGAAGCTCGGGAGGAAAGCGCACGTGCATGCCCCCAATCGAGACGAGGCCTGACTCCCCTGGGATGACTCAGAAGCACCCCAAGATTCACGGCAATACTGGAGAGGAATCCTCAGGTTCCGGCCCCGATTCTACACAAGGTCTTAGGCCCCGGCATGGACGGGAGAGGAATCCCGAGATGGCCCCTAGACCCTCGCATGGGGACTGGCCTTTCCTGAGGCCACAAGAACGGGTCCCTGAGGTTCCCGTCGTAACTCGAGAAGACCTGCCGCAACTCGAGAAAATCCAGGAGTTTCTCCCCTCCAGGCGAGATGAGGCCCATCTCCGCTGAGGCATCTCGAGGCTGATCACACCTAACCTCTGGAACTTCGAAAGGGTCCTTCACACCCTTGGTGCAAATCAAGAAGTTCCCCGACATTCCCGTCTCCACTCGAGAGGAAACACGAGGGTCCCGCCAACATCCAGAGGCGCCCCGTTTCCTCCTCGTAGCTCGAGATGAGGGATCCTTTCCCTGCTTCGTCGGGAAAGAGTTCCCGGCGTTCACGTCGCATCTCAAGGGGAGGCCCTCTCAACAGGAACGGCGAGAGGAGCTCCAGGGTCGTGCCACCATTCCAAGAGTCTCCCAGATGTCTCAGTCCATTCCAGAGGAACCTCTTTTTCATTCACCGGCTCATCTTTCACGCCGAGGATCGAATCACACCAATGTGGCACGTGGAACAGCCCTGTGGGAAAGCCTCGTGGGAAAGCCTCGAGGGAAAGCCTCGAGGGAAAGCCACAGATCCCTTGATCCACGTGACAGGAAGCGTGACACTACTGCTGCAGCTCGGGAGGAAAGCGCACGTGCATGCCCCCACACGAGACGAAGCCTGACTCCCCTGGGGGGACTCAGAAGCAACCCAAGACCCATGGAAACACTGGAGAGGAATCCTCAGGTTCTGGCACCGACTCCACACAGGGTCTTAGGCCCCGTCATGGACGGCTGAGGAGTCCCGAGAGGGCCCCTAGCATCTCGCACGGGGACTGGCCTGTCCTGAGGACACCAGAGCGGGTCCCTGAGATCCCCGTCGTAACTCGAGAAGACCTGCTGCACCTCGGGAAAATCCAGGAGGTTCTCCCCTCCAGGCGAGATGAGTCCCATTTCCGCTGAGGCGTCTCGAGGCTGATCACACCTCACCTCTGGAACTTCGACAGGGTCCTTCACACCCTTGGTGCTAATCAAGAAGTTCCCGACATACCCGTCTCCACTCGAGAGGAAACACGAGGGTCCCGCCCACATCCAGAGGCGCCCCATTTCCGCCTCGTATCTTGAGATGAGGGATCCTTTCCGTGCTTCGTCGGGAAAGATTTCCCGGCGTTCCCGTCGCACCTCAAGAGGAGGCCCTCTCAAGAGGAATGGCGAGAGGAACTCCAGGGTCGTGCCACCATTCCAAGAGTCCCCCAGATGTCTCAGTCCATTCCAGAGGAACCTCTTTTCCCTTCACCGGCTCGTCTTTCATGCCGAGGATCGACTCACACCAAGGTGGTACGTGGCACAGCCCTGTGGGAAAGCCTCGTGGCAAAGCCTCGAGGGAAAGCCTCGAGGGAAAGCCAGAGATCCCTTGATCCACGTGACAGGAAGCGTGACACTACTGCTGAAGCTCGGGAGGAAAGCGCACGTGCATGCCCCCAATCGAGACGAGGCCTGACTCCCCTGGGATGACTCAGAAGCACCCCAAGATTCACGGCAATACTGGAGAGGAATCCTCAGGTTCCGGCCCCGATTCTACACAAGGTCTTAGGCCCCGGCATGGACAGGAGAGGAATCCGGAGATGGCCCCTAGACCCTCGCATGGGGACTGGCCTTTCCTGAGGCCACAAGAACGGGTCCCTGAGGTTCCCGTCGTAACTCGAGAAGACCTGCCGCAACTCGAGAAAATCCAGGAGTTTCTCCCCTCCAGGCGAGATGAGGCCCATCTCCGCTGAGGCATCTCGAGGCTGATCACACCTAACCTCTGGAACTTCGAAAGGGTCCTTCACACCCTTGGTGCAAATCAAGAAGTTCCCCGACATTCCCGTCTCCACTCGAGAGGAAACACGAGGGTCCCGCCAACATCCAGAGGCGCCCCGTTTCCTCCTCGTAGCTCGAGATGAGGGATCCTTTCCCTGCTTCGTCGGGAAAGAGTTCCCGGCGTTCACGTCGCATCTCAAGGGGAGGCCCTCTCAACAGGAACGGCGAGAGGAGCTCCAGGGTCGTGCCACCATTCCAAGAGTCTCCCAGATGTCTCAGTCCATTCCAGAGGAACCTCTTTTTCATTCACCGGCTCATCTTTCACGCCGAGGATCGAATCACACCAATGTGGCACGTGGAACAGCCCTGTGGGAAAGCCTCGTGGGAAAGCCTCGAGGGAAAGCCTCGAGGGAAAGCCACAGATCCCTTGATCCACGTGACAGGAAGCGTGACACTACTGCTGCAGCTCGGGAGGAAAGCGCACGTGCATGCCCCCACACGAGACGAAGCCTGACTCCCCTGGGGGGACTCAGAAGCAACCCAAGACCCATGGAAACACTGGAGAGGAATCCTCAGGTTCTGGCACCGACTCCACACAGGGTCTTAGGCCCCGTCATGGACGGCTGAGGAGTCCCGAGAGGGCCCCTAGCATCTCGCACGGGGACTGGCCTGTCCTGAGGACACCAGAGCGGGTCCCTGAGATCCCCGTCGTAACTCGAGAAGACCTGCTGCACCTCGGGAAAATCCAGGAGGTTCTCCCCTCCAGGCGAGATGAGTCCCATTTCCGCTGAGGCGTCTCGAGGCTGATCACACCTCACCTCTGGAACTTCGACAGGGTCCTTCACACCCTTGGTGCTAATCAAGAAGTTCCCGACATACCCGTCTCCACTCGAGAGGAAACACGAGGGTCCCGCCCACATCCAGAGGCGCCCCATTTCCGCCTCGTATCTTGAGATGAGGGATCCTTTCCGTGCTTCGTCGGGAAAGATTTCCCGGCGTTCCCGTCGCACCTCAAGAGGAGGCCCTCTCAAGAGGAATGGCGAGAGGAACTCCAGGGTCGTGCCACCATTCCAAGAGTCCCCCAGATGTCTCAGTCCATTCCAGAGGAACCTCTTTTCCCTTCACCGGCTCGTCTTTCATGCCGAGGATCGACTCACACCAAGGTGGTACGTGGCACAGCCCTGTGGGAAAGCCTCGTGGCAAAGCCTCGAGGGAAAGCCTCGAGGGAAAGCCAGAGATCCCTTGATCCACGTGACAGGAAGCGTGACACTACTGCTGAAGCTCGGGAGGAAAGCGCACGTGCATGCCCCCAATCGAGACGAGGCCTGACTCCCCTGGGATGACTCAGAAGCACCCCAAGATTCACGGCAATACTGGAGAGGAATCCTCAGGTTCCGGCCCCGATTCTACACAAGGTCTTAGGCCCCGGCATGGACGGGAGAGGAACCCCGAGATGGCCCCTAGACCCTCGCATGGGGACTGGCCTTTCCTGAGGCCACAAGAACGGGTCCCTGAGGTTCCCGTCGTAACTCGAGAAGACCTGCCGCAACTCGAGAAAATCCAGGAGTTTCTCCCCTCCAGGCGAGATGAGGCCCATCTCCGCTGAGGCATCTCGAGGCTGATCACACCTAACCTCTGGAACTTCGAAAGGGTCCTTCACACCCTTGGTGCAAATCAAGAAGTTCCCCGACATTCCCGTCTCCACTCGAGAGGAAACACGAGGGTCCCGCCAACATCCAGAGGCGCCCCGTTTCCTCCTCGTAGCTCGAGATGAGGGATCCTTTCCCTGCTTCGTCGGGAAAGAGTTCCCGGCGTTCACGTCGCATCTCAAGGGGAGGCCCTCTCAACAGGAACGGCGAGAGGAGCTCCAGGGTCGTGCCACCATTCCAAGAGTCTCCCAGATGTCTCAGTCCATTCCAGAGGAACCTCTTTTTCATTCACCGGCTCATCTTTCACGCCGAGGATCGAATCACACCAATGTGGCACGTGGAACAGCCCTGTGGGAAAGCCTCGTGGGAAAGCCTCGAGGGAAAGCCTCGAGGGAAAGCCACAGATCCCTTGATCCACGTGACAGGAAGCGTGACACTACTGCTGCAGCTCGGGAGGAAAGCGCACGTGCATGCCCCCACACGAGACGAAGCCTGACTCCCCTGGGGGGACTCAGAAGCAACCCAAGACCCATGGAAACACTGGAGAGGAATCCTCAGGTTCTGGCACCGACTCCACACAGGGTCTTAGGCCCCGTCATGGACGGCTGAGGAGTCCCGAGAGGGCCCCTAGCATCTCGCATGGGGACTGGCCTGTCCTGAGGACACCAGAGCGGGTCCCTGAGATCCCCGTCGTAACTCGAGAAGACCTGCTGCACCTCGGGAAAATCCAGGAGGTTCTCCCCTCCAGGCGAGATGAGTCCCATTTCCGCTGAGGCGTCTCGAGGCTGATCACACCTCACCTCTGGAACTTCGACAGGGTCCTTCACACCCTTGGTGCTAATCAAGAAGTTCCCGACATACCCGTCTCCACTCGAGAGGAAACACGAGGGTCCCGCCCACATCCAGAGGCGCCCCATTTCCGCCTCGTATCTTGAGATGAGGGATCCTTTCCGTGCTTCGTCGGGAAAGATTTCCCGGCGTTCCCGTCGCACCTCAAGAGGAGGCCCTCTCAAGAGGAATGGCGAGAGGAACTCCAGGGTCGTGCCACCATTCCAAGAGTCCCCCAGATGTCTCAGTCCATTCCAGAGGAACCTCTTTTCCCTTCACCGGCTCGTCTTTCATGCCGAGGATCGACTCACACCAAGGTGGTACGTGGCACAGCCCTGTGGGAAAGCCTCGTGGCAAAGCCTCGAGGGAAAGCCTCGAGGGAAAGCCAGAGATCCCTTGATCCACGTGACAGGAAGCGTGACACTACTGCTGAAGCTCGGGAGGAAAGCGCACGTGCATGCCCCCAATCGAGACGAGGCCTGACTCCCATGGGATGACTCAGAAGCACCCCAAGATTCACGGCAATACTGGAGAGGAATCCTCAGGTTCCGGCCCCGATTCTACACAAGGTCTTAGGCCCCGGTATGGACGGGAGAGGAACCCCGAGATGGCCCCTAGACCCTCGCATGGGGACTGGCCTTTCCTGAGGCCACAAGAACGGGTCCCTGAGGTTCCCGTCGTAACTCGAGAAGACCTGCCGCAACTCGAGAAAATCCAGGAGTTTCTCCCCTCCAGGCGAGATGAGGCCCATCTCCGCTGAGGCATCTCGAGGCTGATCACACCTAACCTCTGGAACTTCGAAAGGGTCCTTCACACCCTTGGTGCAAATCAAGAAGTTCCCCGACATTCCCGTCTCCACTCGAGAGGAAACACGAGGGTCCCGCCAACATCCAGAGGCGCCCCGTTTCCTCCTCGTAGCTCGAGATGAGGGATCCTTTCCCTGCTTCGTCGGGAAAGAGTTCCCGGCGTTCACGTCGCATCTCAAGGGGAGGCCCTCTCAACAGGAACGGCGAGAGGAGCTCCAGGGTCGTGCCACCATTCCAAGAGTCTCCCAGATGTCTCAGTCCATTCCAGAGGAACCTCTTTTTCATTCACCGGCTCATCTTTCACGCCGAGGATCGAATCACACCAATGTGGCACGTGGAACAGCCCTGTGGGAAAGCCTCGTGGGAAAGCCTCGAGGGAAAGCCTCGAGGGAAAGCCACAGATCCCTTGATCCACGTGACAGGAAGCGTGACACTACTGCTGCAGCTCGGGAGGAAAGCGCACGTGCATGCCCCCACACGAGACGAAGCCTGACTCCCCTGGGGGGACTCAGAAGCAACCCAAGACCCATGGAAACACTGGAGAGGAATCCTCAGGTTCTGGCACCGACTCCACACAGGGTCTTAGGCCCCATCATGGACGGCTGAGGAGTCCCGAGAGGGCCCCTAGCATCTCGCACGGGGACTGGCCTGTCCTGAGGACACCAGAGCGGGTCCCTGAGATCCCCGTCGTAACTCGAGAAGACCTGCTGCACCTCGGGAAAATCCAGGAGGTTCTCCCCTCCAGGCGAGATGAGTCCCATTTCCGCTGAGGCGTCTCGAGGCTGATCACACCTCACCTCTGGAACTTCGACAGGGCCCTTCACACCCTTGGTGCTAATCAAGAAGTTCCCGACATACCCGTCTCCACTCGAGAGGAAACACGAGGGTCCCGCCCACATCCAGAGGCGCCCCATTTCCGCCTCGTATCTTGAGATGAGGGATCCTTTCCGTGCTTCGTCGGGAAAGATTTCCCGGCGTTCCCGTCGCACCTCAAGAGGAGGCCCTCTCAAGAGGAATGGCGAGAGGAACTCCAGGGTCGTGCCACCATTCCAAGAGTCCCCCAGATGTCTCAGTCCATTCCAGAGGAACCTCTTTTCCCTTCACCGGCTCGTCTTTCATGCCGAGGATCGACTCACACCAAGGTGGTACGTGGCACAGCCCTGTGGGAAAGCCTCGTGGCAAAGCCTCGAGGGAAAGCCTCGAGGGAAAGCCAGAGATCCCTTGATCCACGTGACAGGAAGCGTGACACTACTGCTGAAGCTCGGGAGGAAAGCGCACGTGCATGCCCCCAATCGAGACGAGGCCTGACTCCCATGGGATGACTCAGAAGCACCCCAAGATTCACGGCAATACTGGAGAGGAATCCTCAGGTTCCGGCCCCGATTCTACACAAGGTCTTAGGCCCCGGCATGGACGGGAGAGGAACCCCGAGATGGCCCCTAGACCCTCGCATGGGGACTGGCCTTTCCTGAGGCCACAAGAACGGGTCCCTGAGGTTCCCGTCGTAACTCGAGAAGACCTGCCGCAACTCGAGAAAATCCAGGAGTTTCTCCCCTCCAGGCGAGATGAGGCCCATCTCCGCTGAGGCATCTCGAGGCTGATCACACCTAACCTCTGGAACTTCGAAAGGGTCCTTCACACCCTTGGTGCAAATCAAGAAGTTCCCCGACATTCCCGTCTCCACTCGAGAGGAAACACGAGGGTCCCGCCAACATCCAGAGGCGCCCCGTTTCCTCCTCGTAGCTCGAGATGAGGGATCCTTTCCCTGCTTCGTCGGGAAAGAGTTCCCGGCGTTCACGTCGCATCTCAAGGGGAGGCCCTCTCAACAGGAACGGCGAGAGGAGCTCCAGGGTCGTGCCACCATTCCAAGAGTCTCCCAGATGTCTCAGTCCATTCCAGAGGAACCTCTTTTTCATTCACCGGCTCATCTTTCACGCCGAGGATCGAATCACACCAATGTGGCACGTGGAACAGCCCTGTGGGAAAGCCTCGTGGGAAAGCCTCGAGGGAAAGCCTCGAGGGAAAGCCACAGATCCCTTGATCCACGTGACAGGAAGCGTGACACTACTGCTGCAGCTCGGGAGGAAAGCGCACGTGCATGCCCCCACACGAGACGAAGCCTGACTCCCCTGGGGGGACTCAGAAGCAACCCAAGACCCATGGAAACACTGGAGAGGAATCCTCAGGTTCTGGCACCGACTCCACACAGGGTCTTAGGCCCCGTCATGGACGGCTGAGGAGTCCCGAGAGGGCCCCTAGCATCTCGCACGGGGACTGGCCTGTCCTGAGGACACCAGAGCGGGTCCCTGAGATCCCCGTCGTAACTCGAGAAGACCTGCTGCACCTCGGGAAAATCCAGGAGGTTCTCCCCTCCAGGCGAGATGAGTCCCATTTCCGCTGAGGCGTCTCGAGGCTGATCACACCTCACCTCTGGAACTTCGACAGGGTCCTTCACACCCTTGGTGCTAATCAAGAAGTTCCCGACATACCCGTCTCCACTCGAGAGGAAACACGAGGGTCCCGCCCACATCCAGAGGCGCCCCATTTCCGCCTCGTATCTTGAGATGAGGGATCCTTTCCGTGCTTCGTCGGGAAAGATTTCCCGGCGTTCCCGTCGCACCTCAAGAGGAGGCCCTCTCAAGAGGAATGGCGAGAGGAACTCCAGGGTCGTGCCACCATTCCAAGAGTCCCCCAGATGTCTCAGTCCATTCCAGAGGAACCTCTTTTCCCTTCACCGGCTCGTCTTTCATGCCGAGGATCGACTCACACCAAGGTGGTACGTGGCACAGCCCTGTGGGAAAGCCTCGTGGCAAAGCCTCGAGGGAAAGCCTCGAGGGAAAGCCAGAGATCCCTTGATCCACGTGACAGGAAGCGTGACACTACTGCTGAAGCTCGGGAGGAAAGCGCACGTGCATGCCCCCAATCGAGACGAGGCCTGACTCCCCTGGGATGACTCAGAAGCACCCCAAGATTCACGGCAATACTGGAGAGGAATCCTCAGGTTCCGGCCCCGATTCTACACAAGGTCTTAGGCCCCGGCATGGACGGGAGAGGAATCCCGAGATGGCCCCTAGACCCTCGCATGGGGACTGGCCTTTCCTGAGGCCACAAGAACGGGTCCCTGAGGTTCCCGTCGTAACTCGAGAAGACCTGCCGCAACTCGAGAAAATCCAGGAGTTTCTCCCCTCCAGGCGAGATGAGGCCCATCTCCGCTGAGGCATCTCGAGGCTGATCACACCTAACCTCTGGAACTTCGAAAGGGTCCTTCACACCCTTGGTGCAAATCAAGAAGTTCCCCGACATTCCCGTCTCCACTCGAGAGGAAACACGAGGGTCCCGCCAACATCCAGAGGCGCCCCGTTTCCTCCTCGTAGCTCGAGATGAGGGATCCTTTCCCTGCTTCGTCGGGAAAGAGTTCCCGGCGTTCACGTCGCATCTCAAGGGGAGGCCCTCTCAACAGGAACGGCGAGAGGAGCTCCAGGGTCGTGCCACCATTCCAAGAGTCTCCCAGATGTCTCAGTCCATTCCAGAGGAACCTCTTTTTCATTCACCGGCTCATCTTTCACGCCGAGGATCGAATCACACCAATGTGGCACGTGGAACAGCCCTGTGGGAAAGCCTCGTGGGAAAGCCTCGAGGGAAAGCCTCGAGGGAAAGCCACAGATCCCTTGATCCACGTGACAGGAAGCGTGACACTACTGCTGCAGCTCGGGAGGAAAGCGCACGTGCATGCCCCCACACGAGACGAAGCCTGACTCCCCTGGGGGGACTCAGAAGCAACCCAAGACCCATGGAAACACTGGAGAGGAATCCTCAGGTTCTGGCACCGACTCCACACAGGGTCTTAGGCCCCGTCATGGACGGCTGAGGAGTCCCGAGAGGGCCCCTAGCATCTCGCACGGGGACTGGCCTGTCCTGAGGACACCAGAGCGGGTCCCTGAGATCCCCGTCGTAACTCGAGAAGACCTGCTGCACCTCGGGAAAATCCAGGAGGTTCTCCCCTCCAGGCGAGATGAGTCCCATTTCCGCTGAGGCGTCTCGAGGCTGATCACACCTCACCTCTGGAACTTCGACAGGGTCCTTCACACCCTTGGTGCTAATCAAGAAGTTCCCGACATACCCGTCTCCACTCGAGAGGAAACACGAGGGTCCCGCCCACATCCAGAGGCGCCCCATTTCCGCCTCGTATCTTGAGATGAGGGATCCTTTCCGTGCTTCGTCGGGAAAGATTTCCCGGCGTTCCCGTCGCACCTCAAGAGGAGGCCCTCTCAAGAGGAATGGCGAGAGGAACTCCAGGGTCGTGCCACCATTCCAAGAGTCCCCCAGATGTCTCAGTCCATTCCAGAGGAACCTCTTTTCCCTTCACCGGCTCGTCTTTCATGCCGAGGATCGACTCACACCAAGGTGGTACGTGGCACAGCCCTGTGGGAAAGCCTCGTGGCAAAGCCTCGAGGGAAAGCCTCGAGGGAAAGCCAGAGATCCCTTGATCCACGTGACAGGAAGCGTGACACTACTGCTGAAGCTCGGGAGGAAAGCGCACGTGCATGCCCCCAATCGAGACGAGGCCTGACTCCCCTGGGATGACTCAGAAGCACCCCAAGATTCACGGCAATACTGGAGAGGAATCCTCAGGTTCCGGCCCCGATTCTACACAAGGTCTTAGGCCCCGGCATGGACGGGAGAGGAATCCCGAGATGGCCCCTAGACCCTCGCATGGGGACTGGCCTTTCCTGAGGCCACAAGAACGGGTCCCTGAGGTTCCCGTCGTAACTCGAGAAGACCTGCCGCAACTCGAGAAAATCCAGGAGTTTCTCCCCTCCAGGCGAGATGAGGCCCATCTCCGCTGAGGCATCTCGAGGCTGATCACACCTAACCTCTGGAACTTCGAAAGGGTCCTTCACACCCTTGGTGCAAATCAAGAAGTTCCCCGACATTCCCGTCTCCACTCGAGAGGAAACACGAGGGTCCCGCCAACATCCAGAGGCGCCCCGTTTCCTCCTCGTAGCTCGAGATGAGGGATCCTTTCCCTGCTTCGTCGGGAAAGAGTTCCCGGCGTTCACGTCGCATCTCAAGGGGAGGCCCTCTCAACAGGAACGGCGAGAGGAGCTCCAGGGTCGTGCCACCATTCCAAGAGTCTCCCAGATGTCTCAGTCCATTCCAGAGGAACCTCTTTTTCATTCACCGGCTCATCTTTCACGCCGAGGATCGAATCACACCAATGTGGCACGTGGAACAGCCCTGTGGGAAAGCCTCGAGGGAAAGCCACAGATCCCTTGATCCACGTGACAGGAAGCGTGACACTACTGCTGCAGCTCGGGAGGAAAGCGCACGTGCATGCCCCCACACGAGACGAAGCCTGACTCCCCTGGGGGGACTCAGAAGCAACCCAAGACCCATGGAAACACTGGAGAGGAATCCTCAGGTTCTGGCACCGACTCCACACAGGGTCTTAGGCCCCGTCATGGACGGCTGAGGAGTCCCGAGAGGGCCCCTAGCATCTCGCACGGGGACTGGCCTGTCCTGAGGACACCAGAGCGGGTCCCTGAGATCCCCGTCGTAACTCGAGAAGACCTGCTGCACCTCGGGAAAATCCAGGAGGTTCTCCCCTCCAGGCGAGATGAGTCCCATTTCCGCTGAGGCGTCTCGAGGCTGATCACACCTCACCTCTGGAACTTCGACAGGGTCCTTCACACCCTTGGTGCTAATCAAGAAGTTCCCGACATACCCGTCTCCACTCGAGAGGAAACACGAGGGTCCCGCCCACATCCAGAGGCGCCCCATTTCCGCCTGGAATCTCGAGATGAGGGATCCTTTCCCTGCTTCGTCGGGAAAGAGTTCCCGGCGTTCCCGTCGCATCTCAAGAGGAGGCCCTCTCAAGAGGAATGGCAAGAGGAACTCCAGTGTCGTGCCACCATTCCAAGAGTCCCCCAGATGTCTCAGTCCATTCCAGAGGAACCTCTTTTCCCTTCACCGGCTCGTCTTTCATGCCGAGGATCGACTCACACCAAGGTGGTACGTGGCACAGCCCTGTGGGAAAGCCTCGAGGGAAAGCCTCGAGGGAAAGCCACAGATCCCTTGATCCACGTGACAGGAAGCGTGACACTACTGCTGCAGCTCGGGAAGAAAGCGCACGTGAATGCCCCAACTAGAGACGAGGCCTGACTCCCCTGGGGAGACTCAGAAGCACCCCAAGATCCATGGCAACACTGGAGAGGAATCCTCAGGTTCTGGCACCGACTCCACACAGGGTCTTAGGCCCCGTCATGGACGGGTGAGGAGTCCCGAGAGGGCCCCTAGCATCTCGCACGGGGACTGGCCTTTCCTGAGGACACCAGAGCAGGTCCCTGAGATCCCCGTCGTAACTCGAGAAGACCTGCTGCACCTCGAGAAAATCCAGGAGGTTCTCCCCTCCAGGCGAGATGAGTCCCATTTCCGCTGAGGCGTCTCGAGGCTGATCACACCTCACCTCTGGAACTTCGACAGGGTCTCTCACACCCTTGGTGCTAATCAAGAAGTTCCCCGACATACCCGTCTCCACTCAAGAGGAAACACGAGGGTCCGGCCCACATCCAGAGGCGCCCCATTTCCGCCTCGTATCTCGAGATGAGGGATCCTTTCACTGCTTCGTCGGGAAAGAGTTCCCGGCATTCCCGACGCATCTCAAGAGGAGGCCCTCTCAAGAGGAATGGCGAGAGGAACTCCAGGGTCTTGCCACCATTCCAAGAGTCCCCCAGATGTCTCAGTCCATTCCAGAGGAACCTCTTTTCCCTTCACCGGCTCGTCTTTCATGCCGAGGATCGACTCACACCAAGGTGGTACGTGGCACAGCCCTGTGGGAAAGCCTCGTGGCAAACCTCGAGGGAAAGCCTCGAGGGAAAGCCTCGAGGGAAAGCCTCGAGGGAAAGCCACAGATCCCTTGATCCACGTGACAGGAAGCGTGACACTACTGCTGCAGCTAGCGAGGACAGCACACGTGCATGCCCCAACTCGAGACGAGGCCTGACTCCCCTGGGGAGACTCAGAAGCACCCCAAGATCCATGGCAACACTGGAGAGGAAATCTTCAGGTTCCGGCCCCGACTCCACACAAGGTCTTAGGCTCCGGCATGGACGGGAGAGGAATCCCGAGATGGCCCATAGCAACTCGCATGGGGACAGGCCTTTCCTGCGGCCATCAGAGCGGGTCCCTGAGGTCCCCGTCGTAACTCGAGAAGACCTGCCGCAACTCGAGAAAATCCAGGAGGTTCTCCCCTCCAGGCGAGATGAGGCCCATTTCCGCTGAGGCGTCCTCTCGAGGCTGATCACACCTCAGCTCTGGAACTTCGAAATGGGTCCTTCACACCCTTGGTGCAAATCAAGAAGTTCCCCGACATACCCGTTTTGACTCGAGAGGAAACACGAGGGTCCCGCCCTCATCCAGAGGAGCCCAGTTTCCGCCTCGTAGCTAGAGATGAGGGATCCATTCCCTGCTTCGTCGGGAAAGAGTTCCCCGCGTTCCCGTCGCATCTCAAGAATAGGCCCTCTCAACAGGAACGGCGAGAGGAAATCCTGGGTCGTGCCACCATTCCAAGAGTCCCCCAGATGTCTCAGTCCATTACAGAGGATCCTCTTTTCCCTACACCGGCTCGTCTTTCACGCCGAGGATCAACTCACACCAAGGTGGCACGTGGCACAGCCCTGTGGGAAAGCCTCGAGGGAAAGCCACAGATCCCTTGATCCACGTGACAGGAAGCGTGACACTACTGCTGCAGCTCGGGAGGAAACTACACGTGCATGCCCCCACTCGAGACGAGTCCTGAGTCCCCTGGGGAGACTCAGAAGCACCCCAAGATCCACGGCAACACTGAAGAGGAATCTTCAGCTTCCGGCCTCGACTCCACACAAGGTCTTAGGCCCTGGCATGGACGGGAGAGGAATCCCGAGATGGCCCGTAGCAACTCCCATGGGGACTGGCCTTTCCTGAGGCCAACAGAGCGGGTCCCTGAGGTCCCAGTCGTAACTCGAGAAGACCTGCCGCAACTCGAGAAAATCCAGGAGTTTCTCCCTTCCGGGCGAGATGAGGCCCATTTCCGCTGAGGCGTCTCGAGGCTGATCACACCTCACCTCTGGAACTTCGAAAGGGTCGTTCACACCCTTGGTGCAAATCAAGAAGTTCCCCGACCTACCGGTCTCCACTCGAAAGGAAACACGAGGGTCCCGCCCACATCCAGAGGCGCCCCGTTTCTGCCTCGTAGCTCGAGATGAGGGATCCTTTCCCTGCTTCGTCGGGAAAGGGTTCCCGGCATTCCCGTCGCATCCCAAGAGGAGGCCCTCTCAACAGGATCGGCGAGAGGAACTCCAGGGTCGTGCCACCATTCCAAGAGTCCCCCAGATGTCTCTGTCCATTCCAGAGGAACCTCTTTTCCCTCCACCGGCTCGTCTTTCACGCCGAGGATCGACTCACACCAAAGTGGCACGTGACACAGCCCTGTGGGAAAGCCTCGTGGGAAAGCCTCGAGGGAAAGCCTCGAGGGAAAGCCACAGATCCCTTGATCCACGTGACAGGAAGCGTGACACTACTGCTGCAGCTCGGGAGGAAAGCGCACGTGCATGCCCCCACACGAGACGAAGCCTGACTCCCCTGGGGAGACTCAGAAGCAACCCAAGATCCATGGCAAAACTGGAGAGGAATCCTCAGGTTCCAGCACCGACTCCACACAAGGTCTTAGGCCCTGTCATGGACGGGAGAGGAGTCCCGAGAGGGCCACTAGCAGCTCGCACGGGGACTCGCGTTTCCTGAGGCCACCAGAGCGGAACCCTGAGGTCCCCGTCGTAACTCGAGAAGACCTGCCGCAACTCGAGAAAATCCAGGAGGTTCTCCCCTCCGGGCGAGATGAGTCCCATTTCCGCTGAGGCGTCTCGAGGCTGATCACACCTCACCTCTGGAACTTCGAAAGAGTCCTTCACACCCTTGGTGCAAATCAAGAAGTTCCCCGACATACCCGTCTCGACTCGAGAGGAAACACGAGGGTCCCGCCCACATCCAGAGGCGCCCCGTTTCCGCCTCGTAGCTCGAGATGAGGGATCCTTTCCCTGCTTCGTCGGGAAAGAGTTCCCGGCGTTCCAGTCGCATCTCAAGTGGAGGCCCTCTCAACAGGAACGGCGAGAGGAACTCCAGGGTCTTGCCACCATTCCAGGAGTCCCCAATATGTCTCAGTCCATTCCAGAGGAACCTCTTTTCCCTCACCGTCTCGTCTTTCACGCCGAGAATCGACTCACACCCAGGTGGCACGTGGAACAGCCCTGTGGGAAAGCCTCGTGGGAAAGCCTCGAGGGAAGCCTTGACGGAAAGCCACAGATCCCTTGATCCACGTGACAGGAAGCGTGACACTACTGCTGCAGCTCGGGAGGAAAGCGCACGTGCATGCCCCCACTCGAGACGAGGCCTGACTCCTCTGGGGAGACTCAAGCACCCCAAGATACATGGCAACACTGGAGAGGAATCCTGAGGTACGGGCCCCGACTCCACACAAGGTCTTAGGCCCCGGCATGGACGGGAGAGGAATCCCGAGATGGCCCCTAGCACCTCGCATGGGGACTGGCCTTTCCTGAGGCCACAAGAACGGGTCCCTGAGGTCCCCGTCGTAACTCGAGAAGACCTGCCGCAACTCGAGAAAATCCAGGAGTTTCTCCCCTCCGGGCGAGATAAGGCCCATTTCCGCTGAGGCATCTCGAGGCTGATCACACCTCACCTCTGGAACTTCGAAAGGGTCCTTCACACCCTTGGTGCAAATCAAGAAGTTCCCCGACATTCCCGTCTCCACTCGAGAGGAAACACGAGGGTCCCGCCCTCATCCAGAGGCGCCCCGTTTCCGCCTCGTAGCTCGAGATGAGGGATCCTTTCCCTGCTTCGACGGGAAAGAGTTCCCGGCATTCCCGTCGCATCTCAAGAGGAGGCCCTCTCAACAGGAACGGCGAGAGGAACTCCAGGGTCGTGCCACCATTCCAAGAGTCCCCCAGATGTCTCAGTCCATTCCAGATGAAGCTCTTTTCCCTTCACCGGCTCGTCTTTCATGCCGAGGATCGACTCACAGCAATGTGGCACGTGACACAGCCCTGTGGGAAAGCCTCGTAGGAAAGCCTCGAGGGAAAGCCTCGAGGGAAAGCCACAGATCCCTTGATCCACGTGACAGGAAGCGTGACACTACTGCTGCAGCTCGGGAGGAAAGCGCACGTGCATGCCCCCACACGAGACGATGCCTGACTCCCCTGGGGAGACTCAGAAGCAACCCAAGATCCATGGCAAAACTGGAGAGGAATCCTCAGGTTCCAGCACCGACTCCACACAAGGACTTAGGCCCTGTCATGGACGGGAGAGGAGTCCCGAGAGGGCCACTAGCAACTCGCACGGGGACTGGCCTTTCCTGCGGCCACCACAGCGGGTCCCTGATGTCCCAGTCGTAACACGAGAAGACCTGCTGCAACTCGAGAAAATCCAGGAGGTTCTCCCATCCAGGCGAGATGAGCCCCATTTCCGCTGAGGCGTCTCGAGGCTGATCACACCTCACCTCTGGACCTTCGAAAGGGTCCTTCACACCGTTGGTGCAAATCAAGAAGTTCCCCGACATACCCGTCTCCACTCGAGGGGAAACACGAGGGTCCCGCCCACATCCAGAGGCGCCCCATTTCCGCCTCGTAGCTCGAGATGAGGAATCCTTTCCCTGCTTCTTCGGGAAGAGTTCCCGGCGTTCCCGTCGCATCTCAAGAGGAGGCCCTCTCAACAGGAACGGCGAGAGGAACTCCAGGGTCGTGCCACCATTCCAAGAGTCACCCAGATGTCTCAGTCCATTCCAGAGGAACCTCTTTTCCCGTCACCGGCTCGTCTTTCAAGCTGAGGATCGACTCACACCAAGGTGGTACGTGGCACAGCCCTTGGGAAAGCCTCGTGGCAAAGCCTCGAGGGAAAGCCTCGAGGGAAAAGCCTCGAGGGAAAGCCACAGATCCCTTGATCCACGTGACAGGAAGTGTGACACTACTGCTGCAGCTCGGGAGGAAAGCGCACGGGCATGCCCCCAATCGAGACGAGGCCTGACTCCCCTGGGATGACTCAGAAGCACCACAAGATTCATGGCAATACTGGAGAGGAATCCTCAGGTTCCGGCCCCGACTCTACACAAGGTCTTAGGCCCCGGCATGGACGGGAGAGGAATCCCGAGATGCCCCTAGGAAATCGCATGGGGACTGGCCTTTCCTGAAGCTACCAGAACGGGTCCCTGAGGTTCCCGTCATAACTCGAGAAGACCTGCCGCAACTCGAGAAAATCCAGGAGGTTCTCCCCTCCGGGCGAGATGAGTCCCATTTCCGCTGAGGGGTCTCGAGGCTGATCACACCTCACCTCTGGAACTTCGAAAGGGTCCTTCACACCCTTGGTGCAAATCAAGAAGTTCCCCGACATACCCGTCTCCACTCGAGAGGAAACACGAGGGTCCCGCCCACATCCAGAGGCGCCCCGTTTCCCGCCTCGTAGCTCGAGATGAGGGATCCTTTCCCTGCTTCTTCGGAAAGAGTTCCCGGAGTTCCAGTCGCATCTCAAGAGGAGGCCCTCTCAACAGGAACGGCGAGAGGAACTCCAGGGTCTTGCCACCATTCCAGGAGTCCCCAATATGTCTCAGTCCATTCCAGAGGAACCTCTTTTCCCTCACCGGCTCGTCTTTCACGCCGAGAATCGACTCACACCCAGGTGGCACGTGGAACAGCCCTGTGGGAAAGCCTCGTGGGAAAGCCTCGAGGGAAGCCTTGACGGAAAGCCACAGATCCCTTGATCCACGTGACAGGAAGCGTGACACTACTGCTGCAGCTCAGGAGGAAAGCGCACGTGCATGCCCCCACTCGAGTCGAGGCCTGACTCCTCTGGGAGACTCAAGCACCCCAAGATACATGGCAACACTGGAGAGGAATCCTGAGGTACGGGCCCCGACTCCACACAAGGTCTTAGGCCCCGGCATGGACGGGAGAGGAATCCCGAGATGGCCCCTAGCACCTCGCATGGGGACTGGCCTTTCCGGAGGCCACAAGAACGGGTCCCTGAGGTCCCCGTCGTAACTCGAGAAAACCTGCCGCAACCCGAGAAAATCCAGGAGGTTCCCCCTTTCAGGCGAGATGAAGCCAATTTCCGCTGAGGGGTCTCGAGGCTGATCACACCTCACCTCTGAACTTCGAAAGGGTCCTTCACACCCGTGGTGCAAATCAAGAAGTTCCCCGACATACCCGTCTCCACTAGAGAGGAAACACGAGGGTCCCGCCCAATTCCAGAGGTGCCCCGTTTCCGCCTCGTAGCTCGAGATGAGGGATCCTTTCCCTGCTTCGTCGGGAAAGAGTTCCCGGCGTTCCCGTCGAATCTCAAGGGGAGGCCCTCTCAACAGGAACGGCGAGAGGAGCTCCAGGGTCGTGCCACCATTCCAAGAGTCCCCAGATGCCTCAGTCCATTCCAGAGGAACCTCTTTTCCCATCACCGGCTCGTCTTCACGCCGACGATCGACTCACACCAAGGTGGCACGTGGCACAGCCCTGTGGGAAAGCTTCGTGGGAAAGCCTCGAGTGAAAGCCTCGAGGGAAAGCCACAGCTCCCTTGAATCACGTGACAGGAATGGTGACACTACTGCTGCAGCTCGGGAGGAAAGCGCACGTGCATGCCCCAACTAGAGACGAGGCCTGACTCCCCTGGGGAGACTCAGAAGCACCCCAAGATCCATGGCAACACTGGAGAGGAATCCTCAGGTTCCGGCCCCGACTCCACACAAGGTCTTAGGCCCCGGCATTGACGGGAGAGGAATCCCGAGAGGACCCCAAGCAAATCGCACGGGGACTGGCCTTTCCTGAGGACACCAGAGCGGGTCCCTGAGGTCCCAGTCGTAACTCGAGAAGACCTGCCGCAACTCGAGAAAATCCAGGAGTTTCTCCCTTCCGGCGAGATGAGGCCCATTTCCGCTGAGGCATCTCGAGGCTGATCACACCTCACCTCTGGAACTTCGAAAGGGTCGTTCACACCCTTGGTGCAAATCAAGAAGTTCCCCGACATACCCGTCTCCACTCGAAAGGAAACACGAGGGTCCCGCCCACATCCAGAGGTGCCCCGTTTCCGCCTCGTAGCTCGAGATGAGGGATCCTTTCCCTGCTTCGTCGGAAAGGGTTCCCGGCATTCCCGTCGCATCCCAAGAGGAGGCCCTCTCAACAGGATCGGCGAGAGGAACTCCAGGGTCGTGCCACCATTCCAAGAGTCCCCCAGATATCTCTGTCCATTCCAGAGGAACTTCTTTTCCCGCCACCGGCTCGTCTTTCACGCCGAGGATCGACTCACACCAAAGTGGCACGTGACACAGCCCTGTGGGAAAGCCTCGTGGGAAAGCCTCGAGGGAAAGCCTCGAGTGAAAGCCACAGATCCCTTGATCCACGTGACAGGAAGCGTGACACTACTTCTGCAGCTCGGGAGGAAAGCGCACGTGCACGCCCCCACACGAGACGAAGCCTGACTCCCCTGGGGGGACTCAGAAGCCACCCAAGACCCATGGAAACACTGGAGAGGAATCCTCAGGTTCTGGCACCGACTCCACACAGGGTCTTAGGCCCCGTCATGGACGGGTGAGGAGTCCCGAGAGGGCCCCTAGCATCTCGCATGGGGACTGGCCTTTCTTGAGGACACCAGAGCGGGTCCCTGAGATCCCCGTCGTAACTCAAGAAGACCTGCTGCACCTCTCGAGAAAATCCAGGAGGTTCTCCCCTCCAGGCGAGATGAGTCCCATTTCCGCTGAGGCGTCTCGAGGCTGATCACTCCTCACCTCTGAAACTTCGACAGGGTCCTTCACAGCCTTGGTGCTAATCAAGAAGTTCCCCGACATACCCGTCTCCACTCGAGAGGAAACACGAGGGTCCCGCCCACATCCAGAGGCGCCCCATTTCCGCCTCGTAGCTCGAGATGAGGAATCCTTTCCCTGCTTCCTTGGGAAAGAGTTCCCGGCGTTCCCGTCGCATCTCAAGAGGAGGCCCTCTCAACAGGAACGGCGAGAGGAACTCCAGGATCGTGCCACCATTCCAAGAGTCACCCAGATGTCTCAGTCCATTCCAGAGGAACCTCTTTTCCCGTCACCGGCTCGTCTTTCGTGCCGAGGATCGACTCACACCAAGGTGGTACGTGGCACAGCCCTGTGGGAAAGCCTCATGGCAAAGCCTCGAGGGAAAGCCTCGAGGGAAAGCCTCGAGGGAAAGACACAGATCCCTTGATCCACGTGACAGGAAGTGTGACACTACTGCTGCAGCTCGGGAGGAAAGCGCACGGGCATGCCCCCAATCGAGACGAGGCCTGACTCCCCTGGGATGACTCAGAAGCACCCCAAGATTCACGGCAATACTGGAGAGGAATCCTCAGGTTCCGGCCCCGACTCTACACAAGGTCTTAGGCCCCGGCATGGACGGGAGAGGAATCCCGAGATGCCCCTAGGAAATCGCATGGGGACTGGCCTTTCCTGAAGCTACCAGAACGGGTCCCTGAGGTTCCCGTCATAACTCGAGAAGACCTGCCGCAACTCGAGAAAATCCAGGAGGTTCTCCCCTCCGGGCGAGATGAGTCCCATTTCCGCTGAGGGGTCTCGAGGCTGATCACACCTCACCTCTGGAACTTCGAAAGGGTCCTTCACACCCTTGGTGCAAATCAAGAAGTTCCCCGACATACCCGTCTCCACTCGAGAGGAAACACGAGGGTCCCGCCCACATCCAGAGGCGCCCCGTTTCCGCCTCGTAGCTCGAGATGAGGGATCCTTTCCCTGCTTCTTCGGGAAAGAGTTCCCGGCGTTCCAGTCGCATCTCAAGAGGAGGCCCTCTCAACAGGAACGGCGAGAGGAACTCCAGGGTCTTGCCACCATTCCAGGAGTCCCCAATATGTCTCAGTCCATTCCAGAGGAACCTCTTTTCCCTCACCGGCTCGTCTTTCACGCCGAGAATCGACTCACACCCAGGTGGCACGTGGAACAGCCCTGTGGGAAAGCCTCGTGGGAAAGCCTCGAGGGAAGCCTTGACGGAAAGCCACAGATCCCTTGATCCACGTGACAGGAAGCGTGACACTACTGCTGCAGCTCGGGAGGAAAGCGCACGTGCATGCCCCCACTCGAGACGAGGCCTGACTCCTCTGGGGAGACTCAAGCACCCCAAGATACATGGCAACACTGGAGAGGAATCCTGAGGTACGGGCCCCGACTCCACACAAGGTCTTAGGCCCCGGCATGGACGGGAGAGGAATCCCGAGATGGCCCCTAGCACCTCGCATGGGGAATGGCCTTTCCTGAGGCCACAAGAACGGGTCCCTGAGGTCCCCGTCGTAACTCGAGAAGACCTGCCGCAACTCGAGAAAATCCAGGAGTTTCTCCCCTCCGGGCGAGATAAGGCCCATTTCCTCTGAGGCATCTCGAGGCTGATCACACCTCACGTCTGGAACTTCGAAAGGGTCCTTCACACCCTTGGTGCAAATCAAGAAGTTCCCCGACATTCCCGTCTCCACACGAGAGGAAACACGAGGGTCCCGCCCACATCCAGAGGCGCCCCGTTTCCGCCTCGTAGCTCGAGATGAGGGATCCTTTCCCTGCTTCGACGGGAAAGAGTTCCCGGCATTCCCGTCGCATCTCAAGAGGAGGCCCTCTCAACAGGAACGGCGAGAGGAACTCCAGGGTCGTGCCACCATTCCAAGAGTCCCCCAGATGTCTCAGTCCATTCCAGATGAAGCTCTTTTCCCTTCACCGGCTCGTCTTTCACGCCCAGAATCGACTCACACCAATGTGGCACGTGACACAGCCCTGTGGGAAAGCCTCATAGGAAAGCCTCGAGGGAAAGCCTCGAGGGAAAGCCACAGATCCCTTGATCCTCGTGACAGGACGCGTGACACTACTGCTGCAGCTCGGGAGGAAAGCGCACGTGCATGCCCCCAGTGCAGACGAGGCCTGACACTCCTGGGAAGACTCAGAAGCACAACAAGATCCATGGCAACACTGAAGAGGAATCGTCAGGTGTTGGCCCCGACTCCACACAAGGTCTTAGGCCACGGCATGGACGGGAGAGGAATCCCGAGAGGGCCCCTAGCATCTCGCATGGGGACTGGCCTTTCCTGAGGCCACCAGAGCGGGTCCCTGAGGTCCCCGTCGTATCTCGAGAAGACCTGCCGCAACTCGAGAAAATCCAGGAGGTTCCCCCTTTCAGGCGAGATGAAGCCCATTTCCGCTGAGGGGTCTCGAGGCTGATCACACCTCACCTCTGGAACTTCGAAAGGGTCCTTCACACCCTTGGTGCAAATCAAGAAGTTCCCCGACATACCCGTGTCCACTCGAGAGGAACCACGAGGGTCCCGCCCACATCCAGAGGAGCCCCGTTTCCGCCTCGTAGCTCGAGATGAGGGATCCTTTCCCTGCTTCGTCGGGAAAGAGTTCCCGGCGTTCCCGTCGCATCTCAAGAGGAGGCCCTCTCAACAGGAACGGCGAGAGGAGCTCCAGGGTCGTGCCATCATTCCAAGAGTCACCCAGATGTCTCAGTCCATTCCAGAGGAACCTCTTTTCCCGTCACCGGCTCGTCTTTCAAGCTGAGGATCGACTCACACCAAGGTGGTACGTGGCACAGCCCTTGGGAAAGCCTCGTGGCAAAGCCTCGAGGGAAAGCCTCGAGGGAAAGCCTCGAGGGAAAGCCACAGATCCCTTGATCCACGTGACAGGAAGTGTGACACTACTGCTGCAGCTCGGGAGGAAAGCGCACGGGCATGCCCCCAATCGAGACGAGGCCTGACTCCCCTGGGATGACTCAGAAGCACCACAAGATTCATGGCAATACTGGAGAGGAATCCTCAGGTTCCGGCCCCGACTCTACACAAGGTCTTAGGCCCCGGCATGGACGGGAGAGGAATCCCGAGATGCCCCTAGGAAATCGCATGGGGACTGGCCTTTCCTGAAGCTACCAGAACGGGTCCCTGAGGTTCCCGTCATAACTCGAGAAGACCTGCCGCAACTCGAGAAAATCCAGGAGGTTCTCCCCTCCGGGCGAGATGAGTCCCATTTCCGCTGAGGGGTCTCGAGGCTGATCACACCTCACCTCTGGAACTTCGAAAGGGTCCTTCACACCCTTGGTGCAAATCAAGAAGTTCCCCGACATACCCGTCTCCACTCGAGAGGAAACACGAGGGTCCCGCCCACATCCAGAGGCGCCCCGTTTCCGCCTCGTAGCTCGAGATGAGGGATCCTTTCCCTGCTTCTTCGGGAAAGAGTTCCCGGCGTTCCAGTCGCATCTCAAGAGGAGGCCCTCTCAACAGGAACGGCGAGAGGAACTCCAGGGTCTTGCCACCATTCCAGGAGTCCCCAATATGTCTCAGTCCATTCCAGAGGAACCTCTTTTCCCTCACCGGCTCGTCTTTCACGCCGAGAATCGACTCACACCCAGGTGGCACGTGGAACAGCCCTGTGGGAAAGCCTCGTGGGAAAGCCTCGAGGGAAGCCTTGACGGAAAGCCACAGATCCCTTGATCCACGTGACAGGAAGCGTGACACTACTGCTGCAGCTCAGGAGGAAAGCGCACGTGCATGCCCCCACTCGAGTCGAGGCCTGACTCCTCTGGGGAGACTCAAGCACCCCAAGATACATGGCAACACTGGAGAGGAATCCTGAGGTACGGGCCCCGACTCCACACAAGGTCTTAGGCCCCGGCATGGACGGGAGAGGAATCCCGAGATGGCCCCTAGCACCTCGCATGGGGACTGGCCTTTCCGGAGGCCACAAGAACGGGTCCCTGAGGTCCCCGTCGTAACTCGAGAAAACCTGCCGCAACCCGAGAAAATCCAGGAGGTTCCCCCTTTCAGGCGAGATGAAGCCAATTTCCGCTGAGGGGTCTCGAGGCTGATCACACCTCACCTCTGGAACTTCGAAAGGGTCCTTCACACCCGTGGTGCAAATCAAGAAGTTCCCCGACATACCCGTCTCCACTAGAGAGGAAACACGAGGGTCCCGCCCAATTCCAGAGGTGCCCCGTTTCCGCCTCGTAGCTCGAGATGAGGGATCCTTTCCCTGCTTCGTCGGGAAAGAGTTCCCGGCGTTCCCGTCGAATCTCAAGGGGAGGCCCTCTCAACAGGAACGGCGAGAGGAGCTCCAGGGTCGTGCCACCATTCCAAGAGTCCCCAGATGCCTCAGTCCATTCCAGAGGAACCTCTTTTCCCATCACCGGCTCGTCTTTCACGCCGACGATCGACTCACACCAAGGTGGCACGTGGCACAGCCCTGTGGGAAAGCTTCGTGGGAAAGCCTCGAGTGAAAGCCTCGAGGGAAAGCCACAGCTCCCTTGAATCACGTGACAGGAATGGTGACACTACTGCTGCAGCTCGGGAGGAAAGCGCACGTGCATGCCCCAACTAGAGACGAGGCCTGACTCCCCTGGGGAGACTCAGAAGCACCCCAAGATCCATGGCAACACTGGAGAGGAATCCTCAGGTTCCGGCCCCGACTCCACACAAGGTCTTAGGCCCCGGCATTGACGGGAGAGGAATCCCGAGAGGACCCCAAGCAAATCGCACGGGGACTGGCCTTTCCTGAGGACACCAGAGCGGGTCCCTGAGGTCCCAGTCGTAACTCGAGAAGACCTGCCGCAACTCGAGAAAATCCAGGAGTTTCTCCCTTCCGGGCGAGATGAGGCCCATTTCCGCTGAGGCATCTCGAGGCTGATCACACCTCACCTCTGGAACTTCGAAAGGGTCGTTCACACCCTTGGTGCAAATCAAGAAGTTCCCCGACATACCCGTCTCCACTCGAAAGGAAACACGAGGGTCCCGCCCACATCCAGAGGTGCCCCGTTTCCGCCTCGTAGCTCGAGATGAGGGATCCTTTCCCTGCTTCGTCGGGAAAGGGTTCCCGGCATTCCCGTCGCATCCCAAGAGGAGGCCCTCTCAACAGGATCGGCGAGAGGAACTCCAGGGTCGTGCCACCATTCCAAGAGTCCCCCAGATATCTCTGTCCATTCCAGAGGAACTTCTTTTCCCGCCACCGGCTCGTCTTTCACGCCGAGGATCGACTCACACCAAAGTGGCACGTGACACAGCCCTGTGGGAAAGCCTCGTGGGAAAGCCTCGAGGGAAAGCCTCGAGTGAAAGCCACAGATCCCTTGATCCACGTGACAGGAAGCGTGACACTACTTCTGCAGCTCGGGAGGAAAGCGCACGTGCACGCCCCCACACGAGACGAAGCCTGACTCCCCTGGGGGGACTCAGAAGCCACCCAAGACCCATGGAAACACTGGAGAGGAATCCTCAGGTTCTGGCACCGACTCCACACAGGGTCTTAGGCCCCGTCATGGACGGGTGAGGAGTCCCGAGAGGGCCCCTAGCATCTCGCATGGGGACTGGCCTTTCTTGAGGACACCAGAGCGGGTCCCTGAGATCCCCGTCGTAACTCAAGAAGACCTGCTGCACCTCGAGAAAATCCAGGAGGTTCTCCCCTCCAGGCGAGATGAGTCCCATTTCCGCTGAGGCGTCTCGAGGCTGATCACTCCTCACCTCTGAAACTTCGACAGGGTCCTTCACAGCCTTGGTGCTAATCAAGAAGTTCCCCGACATACCCGTCTCCACTCGAGAGGAAACACGAGGGTCCCGCCCACATCCAGAGGCGCCCCATTTCCGCCTCGTAGCTCGAGATGAGGAATCCTTTCCCTGCTTCTTTGGGAAAGAGTTCCCGGCGTTCCCGTCGCATCTCAAGAGGAGGCCCTCTCAACAGGAACGGCGAGAGGAACTCCAGGATCGTGCCACCATTCCAAGAGTCACCCAGATGTCTCAGTCCATTCCAGAGGAACCTCTTTTCCCGTCACCGGCTCGTCTTTCGTGCCGAGGATCGACTCACACCAAGGTGGTACGTGGCACAGCCCTGTGGGAAAGCCTCATGGCAAAGCCTCGAGGGAAAGCCTCGAGGGAAAGCCTCGAGGGAAAGACACAGATCCCTTGATCCACGTGACAGGAAGTGTGACACTACTGCTGCAGCTCGGGAGGAAAGCGCACGGGCATGCCCCCAATCGAGACGAGGCCTGACTCCCCTGGGATGACTCAGAAGCACCCCAAGATTCACGGCAATACTGGAGAGGAATCCTCAGGTTCCGGCCCCGACTCTACACAAGGTCTTAGGCCCCGGCATGGACGGGAGAGGAATCCCGAGATGCACCTAGGAAATCGCATGGGGACTGGCCTTTCCTGAAGCTACCAGAACGGGTCCCTGAGGTTCCCGTCATAACTCGAGAAGACCTGCCGCAACTCGAGAAAATCCAGGAGGTTCTCCCCTCCGGGCGAGATGAGTCCCATTTCCGCTGAGGGGTCTCGAGGCTGATCACACCTCACCTCTGGAACTTCGAAAGGGTCCTTCACACCCTTGGTGCAAATCAAGAAGTTCCCCGACATACCCGTCTCCACTCGAGAGGAAACACGAGGGTCCCGCCCACATCCAGAGGCGCCCCGTTTCCGCCTCGTAGCTCGAGATGAGGGATCCTTTCCCTGCTTCTTCGGGAAAGAGTTCCCGGCGTTCCAGTCGCATCTCAAGAGGAGGCCCTCTCAACAGGAACGGCGAGAGGAACTCCAGGGTCTTGCCACCATTCCAGGAGTCCCCAATATGTCTCAGTCCATTCCAGAGGAACCTCTTTTCCCTCACCGGCTCGTCTTTCACGCCGAGAATCGACTCACACCCAGGTGGCACGTGGAACAGCCCTGTGGGAAAGCCTCGTGGGAAAGCCTCGAGGGAAGCCTTGACGGAAAGCCACAGATCCCTTGATCCACGTGACAGGAAGCGTGACACTACTGCTGCAGCTCGGGAGGAAAGCGCACGTGCATGCCCCCACTCGAGACGAGGCCTGACTCCTCTGGGGAGACTCAAGCACCCCAAGATACATGGCAACACTGGAGAGGAATCCTGAGGTACGGGCCCCGACTCCACACAAGGTCTTAGGCCCCGGCATGGACGGGAGAGGAATCCCGAGATGGCCCCTAGCACCTCGCATGGGGAATGGCCTTTCCTGAGGCCACAAGAACGGGTCCCTGAGGTCCCCGTCGTAACTCGAGAAGACCTGCCGCAACTCGAGAAAATCCAGGAGTTTCTCCCCTCCGGGCGAGATAAGGCCCATTTCCTCTGAGGCATCTCGAGGCTGATCACACCTCACGTCTGGAACTTCGAAAGGGTCCTTCACACCCTTGGTGCAAATCAAGAAGTTCCCCGACATTCCCGTCTCCACACGAGAGGAAACACGAGGGTCCCGCCCACATCCAGAGGCGCCCCGTTTCCGCCTCGTAGCTCGAGATGAGGGATCCTTTCCCTGCTTCGACGGGAAAGAGTTCCCGGCATTCCCGTCGCATCTCAAGAGGAGGCCCTCTCAACAGGAACGGCGAGAGGAACTCCAGGGTCGTGCCACCATTCCAAGAGTCCCCCAGATGTCTCAGTCCATTCCAGATGAAGCTCTTTTCCCTTCACCGGCTCGTCTTTCACGCCCAGAATCGACTCACACCAATGTGGCACGTGACACAGCCCTGTGGGAAAGCCTCATAGGAAAGCCTCGAGGGAAAGCCTCGAGGGAAAGCCACAGATCCCTTGATCCTCGTGACAGGACGCGTGACACTACTGCTGCAGCTCGGGAGGAAAGCGCACGTGCATGCCCCCAGTGCAGACGAGGCCTGACACTCCTGGGAAGACTCAGAAGCACAACAAGATCCATGGCAACACTGAAGAGGAATCGTCAGGTGTTGGCCCCGACTCCACACAAGGTCTTAGGCCACGGCATGGACGGGAGAGGAATCCCGAGAGGGCCCCTAGCATCTCGCATGGGGACTGGCCTTTCCTGAGGCCACCAGAGCGGGTCCCTGAGGTCCCCGTCGTATCTCGAGAAGACCTGCCGCAACTCGAGAAAATCCAGGAGGTTCCCCCTTTCAGGCGAGATGAAGCCCATTTCCGCTGAGGGGTCTCGAGGCTGATCACACCTCACCTCTGGAACTTCGAAAGGGTCCTTCACACCCTTGGTGCAAATCAAGAAGTTCCCCGACATACCCGTGTCCACTCGAGAGGAACCACGAGGGTCCCGCCCACATCCAGAGGAGCCCCGTTTCCGCCTCGTAGCTCGAGATGAGGGATCCTTTCCCTGCTTCGTCGGGAAAGAGTTCCCGGCGTTCCCGTCGCATCTCAAGAGGAGGCCCTCTCAACAGGAACGGCGAGAGGAGCTCCAGGGTCGTGCCACCATTCCAAGAGTCCCCAGATGCCTCAGTCCATTCCAGAGGAACCTCTTTTCCCATCACCGGCTCGTCTTTCATGCCGACGATCGACTCACACCAAGGTGGCACGTGGCACAGCCCTGTGGGAAAGCTTCGTGGGAAAGCCTCGAGTGAAAGCCTCGAGGGAAAGCCACAGCTCCCTTGATTCACGTGACAGGAATGGTGACACTACTGCTGCAGCTCGGGAGGAAAGCGCACGTGCATGCCCCAACTAGAGACGAGGCCTGACTCCCCTGGGGAGACTCAGAAGCACCCCAAGATCCATGGCAACACTGGAGAGGAATCCTCAGGTTCCGGCCCCGACTCCACACAAGGTCTTAGGCCCCGGCATTGACGGGAGAGGAATCCCGAGAGGACCCCAAGCAAATCGCACGGGGACTGGCCTTTCCTGAGGACACCAGAGCGGGTCCCTGAGGTCCCAGTCGTAACTCGAGAAGACCTGCCGCAACTCGAGAAAATCCAGGAGTTTCTCCCTTCTGGGCGAGATGAGGCCCATTTCCGCTGAGGCATCTCGAGGCTGATCACACCTCACCTCTGGAACTTCGAAAGGGTCGTTCACACCCTTGGTGCAAATCAAGAAGTTCCCCGACATACCCGTCTCCACTCGAAAGGAAACACGAGGGTCCCGCCCACATCCAGAGGTGCCCCGTTTCCGCCTCGTAGCTCGAGATGAGGGATCCTTTCCCTGCTTCGTCGGGAAAGGGTTCCCGGCATTCCCGTCGCATCCCAAGAGGAGGCCCTCTCAACAGGATTGGCGAGAGGAACTCCAGGGTCGTGCCACCATTCCAAGAGTCCCCCAGATGTCTCAGTCCATTCCAGAGGAACCTCTTTTCCCTTCACCGGCTCGTCTTTCATGCTGAGGATCGACTCACACCAAGGTGGTACGTGGCACAGCCCTGTGGGAAAGCCTCGTGGCAAAGCCTCGAGGGAAAGCCTCGAGGGAAAGCCTCGAGGGAAAGCCACAGATCCCTTGATCCACGTGACAGGAAGCGTGACACTACTGCTGCAGCTCGGGAGGAAAGCGCACGTGCATGCCCCCAATCGAGACGAGGCCTCACTCCCCTGGGATGACTCAGAAGCACCCCAAGATCCATGGCAACACTGGAGAGGAATCCTCAGGTTCCGGCCCCTACACCACACGAGGTCTTAGGCCCCGGCATGGACGGGAGAGGAATCCCGAGAGGTCCCCTAGCAACTCGCACGGGGACTCGCGTTTCCTGAGGCCACCAGAGCGGGTCCCTGAGGTCCCCGTCGTAACTCGAGAAGACCTGCCGCAACTCGAGAAAATCCAGGAGGATCTCCCCTCCAGGCTAGATGAGGCCCATTTCCGCTGAGGCGTCTCAAGGCTGATCACACCTCACCTCTGGAATTTCGACAGGGTCCTTCACACCCTTGGTGCAAATCAAGAAGTTCCCCGACATACCCGTCTCCACTAGAGAGGAACCACGAGGGTCCCGCCCAATTCCAGAGGAGCCCCGTTTCCGCCTCGTAGCTCGAGATGAGGGATCCTTTCCCTGCTTCGTCGGGAAAGAGTTCCCGGCGTTCCCGTCGCATCTCAAGAGGAGGCCCTCTCAACAGGAACGGCGAGAGGAGCTCCAGGGTCGTGCCACCATTCCAAGAGTCCCCAGATGCCTCAGTCCATTCCAGAGGAACCTCTTTTCCCATCACCGGCTCGTCTTTCATGCCGACGATCGACTCACACCAAGGTGGCACGTGGCACAGCCCTGTGGGAAAGCTTCGTGGGAAAGCCTCGAGTGAAAGCCTCGAGGGAAAGCCACAGCTCCCTTGATTCACGTGACAGGAATGGTGACACTACTGCTGCAGCTCGGGAGGAAAGCGCACGTGCATGCCCCAACTAGAGACGAGGCCTGACTCCCCTGGGGAGACTCAGAAGCACCCCAAGATCCATGGCAACACTGGAGAGGAATCCTCAGGTTCCGGCCCCGACTCCACACAAGGTCTTAGGCCCCGGCATTGACGGGAGAGGAATCCCGAGAGGACCCCAAGCAAATCGCACGGGGACTGGCCTTTCCTGAGGACACCAGAGCGGGTCCCTGAGGTCCCCGTCGTAACTCGAGAAGACCTGCCGCAACTCGAGAAAATCCAGGAGTTTCTCCCTTCCGGGCGAGATGAGGCCCATTTCCGCTGAGGCATCTCGAGGCTGATCACACCTCACCTCTGGAACTTCGAAAGGGTCGTTCACACCCTTGGTGCAAATCAAGAAGTTCCCCGACATACCCGTCTCCACTCGAAAGGAAACACGAGGGTCCCGCCCACATCCAGAGGTGCCCCGTTTCCGCCTCGTAGCTCGAGATGAGGGATCCTTTCCCTGCTTCGTCGGGAAAGGGTTCCCGGCATTCCCGTCGCATCCCAAGAGGAGGCCCTCTCAACAGGATCGGCGAGAGGAACTCCAGGGTCGTGCCACCATTCCAAGAGTCCCCCAGATATCTCTGTCCATTACAGAGGAACTTCTTTTCCCGCCACCGGCTCGTCTTTCACGCCGAGGATCGACTCACACCAAAGTGGCACGTGACACAGCCCTGTGGGAAAGCCTCGTGGGAAAACCTCGAGGGAAAGCCTCGAGGGAAAGCCACAGATCCCTTGATCCACGTGACAGGAAGCGTGACACTACTTCTGCAGCTCGGGAGGAAAGCGCACGTGCACGCCCCCACACGAGACGAAGCCTGACTCCCCTGGGGGGACTCAGAAGCCACCCAAGACCCATGGAAACACTGGAGAGGAATCCTCAGGTTCTGGCACCGACTCCACACAGGGTCTTAGGCCCCGTCATGGACGGGTGAGGAGTCCCGAGAGGGCCCCTAGCATCTCGCATGGGGACTGGCCTTTTTTGAGGACACCAGAGCGGGTCCCTGAGATCCCCGTCGTAACTCAAGAAGACCTGCTGCACCTCGAGAAAATCCAGGAGGTTCTCCCCTCCAGGCGAGATGAGTCCCATTTCCGCTGAGGCGTCTCGAGGCTGATCACACCTCACCTCTGAAACTTCGACAGGGTCCTTCACAGCCTTGGTGCTAATCAAGAAGTTCCCCGACATACCCGTCTCCACTCGAGAGGAAACACGAGGGTCCCGCCCACATCCAGAGGCGCCCCATTTCCGCCTCGTATCTCGAGATGAGGGATCCTATCCCTGCTTCGTCGGGAAAGAGTTCCCGGAATTCCCGTCGCATCTCAAGAGGAGGCCCTCTCAAAGGAACGGCGAGAGGAACTCCAGGGTCGTGCCACCATTCCAAGAGTCCCCAGATGTCTCAGTCCATTCCAGAGGAACCTCTTTTCCCATCACCGGCTCGACTTTCACGCCGACGATCGACTCACACCAAGGTGGCACGTGGCACAACCCTGTGGGAAAGCCTCGTGGGAAAGCCTCGAGTGACAGCCTCGAGGGAAAGCCACAGCTCCCTTGATTCACGTGACAGGAATCGTGACACTACTGCTGTAGCTCGGGAGGAAAGCGCACGTGCATGCCCCCAATCGAGACGAGGTTTGACTCCCCTGGGAAGACTCAGAAGCACCCCAAGATAGATGGCAACATTGGAGAGGAATCCTCAGGTTCCGGCCCCGACTCCACACAAGGTCTTAGGCCCCGGCATGGACGGGAGAGGAATCGCGAGATGGCCCATAGCAACTCGCATGGGGACAGGCCTTTCCTGAGGCAACCAGAGCGGGTCCCTGAGGTCCCCGTCGTAACTCGAGAAGACCTGCCCCAACTCGAGAAAATCCAGGAGGTTCTCCCCTCTGGGCGAGATGAGTCCCATTTCCGCTGAGGGGTCTCGAGGCTGATCACACCTCACCTCTGGAACTTCGAAAGGGTCCTTCACACCCTTGGTGCAAATCGAGAAGTTCCCCGACATACCCGTCTCCACTCGAGAGGAAACACGAGGGTCCCGCCCACATCCAGAGGCGCCCCGTTTCCGCCTCGTAGCTCGAGATGAGGGATCCTTTCCCTGCTTCGTCGGGAAAGAGTTCCCGGCGTTACAGTCGCATCTCAAGAGGAGGCCCTCTCAACAGGAACGGCGAGAGGAACTCCAGGTTCGTGCCACCATTCCAGGAGTCCCCCATATGTCTCAGTCCATTCCAGAGGAACCTCTTTTCCCTCACCGGCTCGTCTTTCACGCCGAGAATCGACTCACACCCAGTTGGCCCGTGGCACAGCCCTGTGGGAAAGCCTCGTGGGAAAGCCTCGAGGTAAGCCTCGACGGAAAGCCACAGATCCCTTGATCCACGTGACAGGAAGCGTGACACTACTGCTGCAGCTCGGGAGGAAAGCGCACGTGCATGCCCCCACTCGAGACGAGGCCTGACTCCTCTGGGGAGACTCAAGCACCCCATGATACATGGCAACACTGGAGAGGAATCCTGCGGTACGGGCCCCGACTCCACACAAGGTCTTAGGCCCTGGCATGGACGGGAGAGGAATCCCGAGATGGCCCCTAACACCTCGCATGGGGACTGGCCTTTCCTGAGGCCACAATAACGGGTCCCTGAGGTCCCCGTCGTAACTCGAGAAGACCTGCCGCAACTCGAGAAAATCCAGGAGTTTCTCCCGTCCGTACGAGATGAGGCCCATTTCCGCTGAGGCATCTCGAGGCTGATCACACCTCACCTCTGGAACTTCGAAAGGGTCCTTCACACCCTTGGTGCAAATCAAGAAGTTCCCCGACATTGCCATCTCCACTCGAGAGGAAACACGAGGGTCCCGCCCACATCCAGAGGCGCCCCGTTTCCACCTCGTTGCTCGAGATGAGGGATCCTTTCCCTGCTTCGTCGGGAAAGAGTTCCCGGCTTTGCCGTCGCATCCCAAGAGGAGGCCCTCTCAACAGGATCGGCGAGAGGAACTCCAGGGTCGTGCCACCATTCCAAGAGTCCCCCAGATGTCTCAGTCCATTCCAGAGGAACCTCTTTTCCCTTCACCGGCTCGTCTTTCACGCCGAGAATCGACTCACACCAAGGTGGCACGTGACACAGCCCTGTGGGAAAGCCTCGTGGGAAAGCCTCGAGGGAAAGCCTCGAGGGAAAGCCACAGATCCCTTGATCCACGTGACAGGAAGCGTGACACTACTGCTGCAGCTAGCGAGGACAACACACGTGCATGCCCCAACTCGAGACGAGGCCTGACTCCACTGGGGAGACTCAGAAGCACCCCAAGATCCATGGCAACACTGGAGAGGTATCCTCAGGTTCCGGACCCGACTCCACACAAGGTCTTAGGCCCCGGCATGGACGGGAGAGGAATCCCGAGAGGGCCCCTAGCAACTCGCACGGGGACTGGCCTTTCCTGAGGCCACCAGAGCCGGTCCCTGAGGTCCCCGTCGTAACTCGAGAAGACCTGCCGCAACTCGAGAAAAACCAGGAGGTTCTCCCCTCCAGGCGAGATGAAGCCCATTTCCGCTGAGCAGTCTCGAGGCTGATCACACCTCACCTCTGGAACTTCGAAAGGGTCCTTCACACTCTTGGTGCAAATCAAGAAGTTCCCTGACATTCCCGTCTCCACTCGAGAGGAAACACGTGGGTCGCGCCCACATCCAGAGGAGCCCCGTTTCCGCCTCGTAGCTCGAGATGAAGGATTCTTTCCCTGCTTCGTCGGGAAAGAGTTCCCGGCGATCCCTTCGCATCTCAAGAGGAGGCCCTCTCAACAGGAACGGCGAGAGGAACTCCAGGGTCGTGCCACCATTCCAAGAGTCCCCCAGATGTCTCAGTCCATTCCAGAGGAAACTCTTCTCCCTTCACCGGCTCGTCTTTCACGCCAAGGATCGACTCACACCAAGGTGGCACGTGGCACAGCCCTGGAGGAAAGCCTCGTGGGAAAGCTTCGAGGGAAAGCCTCGAGGGAAAGCCACAGATCCCTTGATCCACGTGACAGGAAGCGTGACACTACTGCTGCAGCTCAGGAAGAAAACGCACGTGCATGCCACCACTCGAGACGAGGCCTGACTCCCCTGGGGAGACTCAGAATCACCCCAAGATCCATGGCAACACTGGAGAGGAATCCTCAGGTTCCGTCCCCGACTCCACACAAGGTCTTAGGCCCCGGCATGGACGGGAGAGGAATCCCGAGAGGTCCCCTAGCAACTCGCACGGGGACTCGCGTTTCCTGAGGCCACCAGAGGGGAACCCTGAGGTCCCCGTCGTAACTCGAGAAGACCTGCCGCAACTCGAGAAAATCCAGGAGGTTCTCCCCTCCAGGCTAGATGAGGCCCATTTCCGCTGAGGCGTCTCGAGGCTGATCACACCTCACCTCTGGAATTTCGACAGGGTCCTTCACACCCTTGGTGCAAATCAAGAAGTTCCCCGACATACCCGTCTCCACGCGAGAGGAAACACGAGTGTCCCGCCCACATCCAGATTCGCCCCGTTTCCGCCTCGTAGCTCGAGATGAGGGATCCTTTCCCTGCTTCTTCGGGAAAGAGTTCCCGGCGTTCCCGTCGCATCTCAAGAGGAGGCCCTCTCAAGAGGAACGGCGAGAGGAACTCCAGGGTCGTGCCACCATTCCAAGAGTCCCCAGATGTCTCAGTCCATTCCAGAGGAACCTCTTTTCCAATCACCGGCTCGTCTTTCACGCCGACGATCGACTCACACCAAGGTTTCACGTGGCAGAACCCTGTGGGAAAGCCTCGTGGGAAAGCCTCGAGTGAAAGCCTCGAGGGAAAGCCACAGCTCCCTTGATTCACGTGACAGGAATCGTGACACTACTGCTGCAGCTCGGGAGGAAAGCGCACGTGCATGCCCCCAATCGAGACGAGGCTTGACTCCGCTGGGAAGACTCAGAAGCACCCCAAGATAGATGGCAACACTGGAGAGGAATCCTCAGGTTCCGGCCCCGACTCCACACAAGGTCTTAGGCCCCGGCATGGATGGGAGAGGAATCGCGAGATGGCCCATAGCAACTCGCACGGGGACTGGCCTTTCCTGAGGCCACCAGAGCGGGTCCCTGAGGTCCCCGTCGTAACTCGAGAAGACCTGCCCCAACTCGAGAAAATCCAGGAGGTTCTCCCCTCCAGGCGAGATGAGGCCCATTTCCGCTGAGGCGTCCTCTCGAGGCTGATCACACCTCAGCTCTGGAACTTCGAAATGGGTCCTTCACACCCTTGGTGCAAATCAAGAAGTTCCCCGACATACACGTCTCGACTCGAGAGGAAACACGAGGGTCCCGCCCTCATCCAGAGGAGCCCCGTTTCCGCCTCGTAGCTCGTGATGAGGGATCCTTTCCCTGCTTCGTCGGGAAAGAGTTCCCGGCGTTACAGTCGCATCTCAAGAGGAGGCCCTCTCAACAGGAACGGCGAGAGGAACTCCAGGGTCGTGCCACCATTCCAGGAGTCCCCCATATGTCTCAGTCCATTCCAGAGGAACCTCTTTTCCCTCACCGGATCGTCTTTCACGCCGAGAATCGACTCACACCCAGGTGGCACGTGGCACAGCCCTGTGGGAAAGCCTCGTGGGAAAGCCTCGAGGAAAGCCTCGACGGAAAGCCACAGATCCCTTGATCCACGTGACAGGAAGCGTGACACTACTGCTGCAGCTCGGGAGGAAAGCGCACGTGCATGCCCCCACTCGAGACGAGGCCTGACTCCCCTGGGGAGACTCAAGCACCCCAAGATACATGGCAACACTGGAGAGGAATCCTGAGGTACGGGCCCCGACTCCACACAAGCTCTTAGGCCCCGGCATGGACGGGAGAGGAATCCCGAGGTGGCCCCTAGCACCTCGCATGGGGACTGGCCTTTCCTGAGGCCACAAGAACGGGTCCCTGAGGTCCCCGTCGTAACTCGAGAAGACCTGCCGCAACTCGAGAAAATCCAGGAGTTTCTCCCGTCCGGGCGAGATGAGGCCCATTTCCGCTGAGGCATCTCGAGGCTGATCACACCTCACCTCTGGAACTTCGAAAGGGTCCTTCACACCCTTGGTGCAAATCAAGAAGTTCCCCGACATTCCCGTCTCCACTCGAGAGGAAACACGAGGGTCCCGCCCACATCCAGAGGCGCCCGGTTTCCGCCTCGTAGCTCGAGATGAGGGATCCTTTCCCTGCTTCGACGGGAAAGAGTTCCCGGCATTCCCGTCGCATCTCAAGAGGAGGCCCTCTCAACAGGAACGGCGAGAGGAGCTCCAGGGTCGTGCCACCATTCCAAGAGTCCCCCAGATGTCTCAGTCCATTCCAGAGGAACCTATTTTCCCTTCATCGGCTCGTCCTTCACGCCGAGGATCGACTCACACCAAGGTGGCACGTGGCACAGCCCTGTGGGAAAGCCACGAGGGAAAGCCTCGAGGGAAAGCCACAGATCCCTTAATCAACATGACAGGAAGCGTGACACTACTGCTGCAGTTCGGGAGGAATGCGCACGTGCATGCCCCCACTCGAGACGAGGCCTGAGTCCCCTGGGGAGACTCAGAAGCACTGCAAGAACCATGGCAACACTGGCGAGGAATCCTCAGGTTCCGGCCCCGACTCCACACAAGGTCTTAGGCCCTGGCATGGACGGGAGAGGAATCCCGAGATGGCCCCTAGCAACTCCCATGGGGACAGGCCTTTCCTGAGGCCAACAGAGCGGGTCCCTGAGGTCCCCGTCGTAACTCGAGAAGACCTGCCCCAACTCGAGAAAATCCAGGAGGTTCTCCCCTCCAGGCGAGATGAAGCCCATTTCCGCTGAGGGGTCTCGAGGCTGATCACACCTCACCTCTGGAACTTCAAAAGGGTCCTTCACACCCTTGGTGCAAATCAAGAAGTTCCCCGACATACCCGTCTCCACTCGAGAGGAAACACGAGGGTCCGGCCCACATCCAGAGGCGCCCCGTTTCCACCTCGTTGCTCGAGATGAGGGATCCTTTCCCTGCTTCTTCGGGAAAGAGTTCCCGGCGTTCCAGTCGCATCTCAAGAGGAGGCCCTCTCAACAGGAACGGCGAGAGGAAGTCCAGGATCGTGCCACCATTCCAAGAGTCCCCCAGATGTCTCAGTCCATTCCAGAGGAACCTCTTTTCCCTTCACCGGCTCATCTTTCAGGCCGAGAATCGACTCACATCAAGGTGGCACGTGACACAACCCTGTGGGAAAGCCTCGTGGGAAAGCCTCGCGGGAAAGCCTCGAGGGAAAGCCACAGATCCCTTGATCCACGTGACAGGAAGCGTGACACTACTGCTGCAGCTATCGAGGACAGCACACGTGCGTGCCCCAACTCGAGACGAGGCCTGACTCCCCTGGGGAGACTCAGAAGCACCCCAAGATCCATGGCAACACTGGAGAGAAATCCTCAGGTTCCGGCCCCTACTCCACACAAGGTCTTAGGCCCTGGCATGGACGGGAGAGGAATCCCGAGAGGGCCCCTAGCAACTCGCACGGGGACTGGCCTTTCCTGAGGCCACCAGAGCCGGTCCCTGAGGTCCCCGTCGTAACTCGAGAAGACCTGCCGCAACTCGAGAAAAACCAGGAGGTTCTCCCCTCCAGGCGAGATGAAGCCCATTTCCGCTGAGGGGTCTCGAGGCTGATCACACCTCACCTCTGGAACTTCGAAAGGGTTCTTCACACCCTTGGTGCAAATCAAGAAGTTCCCTGACATTCCCGTATCCACTCGAGAGGAAACACGAGGGTCGCGCCCACATCCAGAGGAGCCCCGTTTCCGCCTCGTAGATCGAGATGAAGGATTCTTTCCCTGCTTCGTCGGGAAAGAGTTTCCGGCGATCCCTTCGCATCTCAAGAGGAGGCCCTCTCAACAGGAACGGCGAGAGGAACTCCAGGGTCGTGCCACCATTCCAAGAGTCCCCCAGATGTCTCAGTCCATTCCAGAGGAAACTCTTCTCCCTTCACCGGCTCGTCTTTCACGCCAAGGATCGACTCACACCAAGGTGGCACGTGGCACAGCCCTGGAGGAAAGCCTCGTGGCAAAGCCTCGAGGGAAAGCCTCGAGGGAAAGGCTCGAGGGAAAGCCACAGATCCCTTGATCCACGTGACAGGAAGCGTGACACTACTGCTGCAGCTCGGGAGGAAAGCGCACGTGCATGCCCCCAATCGAGACGAGGCCTGACTCCCCTGGGATGACCCAGAAGCACCCCAAGATTCACGGCAATACTGGAGAGGAATCCTCAGGTTCCGGCCCCGACTCTACACAAGGTCTTAGGCCCCGGCATGGACGGGAGAGGAATCCCGAGAGGGCCCCTAGCAAATCACATGGGGACTGGCCTTTCCTGAAGCTACCAGAACGGGTCCCTGAGGTCCCCGTCGTAACTCGAGAAGACCTGCCGCAACTCGAGAAAATCCAGGAGGTTCTCCCCTCCGGGCGAGATGAGTCCCATTTCCGCTGAGGGGTCAAGAGGCTGATCACACCTCACCTCTGGAACTTCGAAAGGGTCCTTCACACCCTTGGTGAAAATCAAGAAGTTCCCCGACATACCCGTCTCCACTCGAGAGGAAACACGAGGGTCCCGCCCACATCCAGAGGCGCCCCGATTCCGCCTCGTAGCTCGAGATGAGGGATCCTTTCCCTGCTTCGTCGGGAAAGAGTTCCCGGCGTTCCAGTCCCATCTCAAGAGGAGGCCCTCTCAACAGGAACGGCGAGAGGAACTCCAGGGTCGTGCCACCATTCCAGGAGTCCCCCATATGTCTCAGTCCATTCCAGAGGAACCTCTTTTCCCTCACCGGCTTGTCTTTCACGCCGAGAATCGACTCACACCCAGGTGGCACGTGGCACAGCCCTGTGGGAAAGCCTCGTGGGAAAGCCTCGAGTGAAAGCCTCGAGGGAAAGCCAAAGCTCCCTTGATTCACGTGACAGGAATCGTGACACTACTGCTGTAGCTCGGGAGGAAAGCGCACGTGCATGCCCCCAATCGAGACGAGGCTTGACTCCGCTGGGAAGACTCAGAAGCACCCCAAGATAGATGGCAACAATGGAGAGAAATCCTCACGTTCCGGCCCCGACTCCACACAAGGTCTTAGGCCCCGGCATGGACGGGAGAGGAATCGCGAGATGGCCCCTAGCAACTCGCACGGGGACTGGCCTTTCCTGAGGCAACCAGAGCGGGTCCCTGAGGTCCCCGTCGTAACTCGAGAAGACCTGCCGCAACTCGAGAAAATCCAGGAGTTTCTCCTGTCCGGGCGAGATGAGGCACATTTCCGCTTAGGCATCTCGAGGCTGGTCACACCTCACCACTGGAACTTCGAAAGGGTCCTTCACACCCTTGGTGCAAATCAAGAAGTTCCCCGACATTCCCGTCTCCACTCGAGAGGAAACACGAGGGTCCCGCCCACATCCAGAGGCGCCCCGTTTCCGCCTTGTAGCTCGAGATGAGGGATCCTTTCCCTGCTTCGACGGGAAAGAGTTCCCGGCATTCCCGTCGCATCTCAAGAGGAGGCCCTCTCAACAGGAACGGCGAGAGGAGCTCCAGGGTCGTGCCACCATTCCCAGAGTCCCCCAGATGTCTCAGTCCATTCCAGAGGAACCTATTTTCCCTTCATCGGCTCGTCCTTCACACCGAGGATCGACTCACACCAAGGTGGCACGTGGCACAGCCCTGTGGGAAAGCCACGAGGGAAAGCCTCGAGGGAAAGCCACTGATCCCTTGATCCACGTGACAGGAAGCGTGACACTACTGCTGCAGCTCGGGAGGAAAGCGCACGTGCATGCCCCCAATCGAGACGAGGCCTGACTCCCCTGGGATGACTCAGAAGCACCCCAAGATTCACGGCAATACTGGAGAGGAATCTTCAGCTTCCGACCCGACAGCACACAAGGTCTTAGGCCCTGGCATGGACTGGAGAGGAATCCCGAGATGGCCCGTAGCAACTCCCATGGGGACTGGCCTTTCCTGAGGCCAACAGAGCGGGTCCCTGAGGTCCCCGTCGTAACTCGAGAAGACCTGCCCCAACTCGAGAATATCCAGGAGGTTCTCCCCTCCAGGCGAGATGAAGCCCATTTCCGCTGAGGGGTCTCGAGGCTGATCACACCTCAACTCTGGAACTTCGAAAGGGTCCTTCACACCCTTGGTGCAAATCAAGAAGTTCCCCGACATACCCGTCTACACTCGAGAGGAAACACGAGGGTCCGGCCCACATCCAGAGTCGCCCCGTTTCCACCTCGTTGCTCGAGATGAGGGATCCTGTCCCTGCTTCGTCGGGAAAGAGTTCCCGGCGTTGCCGTCGCATCTCAAGAGGAGGCCCTCTGAATAGGAACGGCGAGAGGAGCTCCAGGGTCGTGCCACCATTCCAAGAGTCACCCACATGTCTCAGTCCATTCCAGAGGAACCTCTTTTCCCTTCACCGGCTCGACTTTCACGCCGAGGATCGACTCACAGCAAGGTGTCACGTGGCACAGCCCTGTGGGAAAGCCTCGTGGCAAAGCCTCGAGGGAAAGCCTCGAGGGAAAGCCTCGAGGGAAAGCCACAGATCCCTTGATCCACGTGACAGGAAGCGTGACACTACTGCTGCAGCTCGGGAGGAAAGCGCACGTGCATGCCCCCAATCGAGACGAGGCCTGACTCCCCTGGGATGACTCAGAAGCACCCCAAGATTCACGGCAATATTGGAGAGGAATCCTCAGGTTCCGGCCCCGACTCCACACAAGGTCTTAGGCCCCGGCATGGACGGGAGAGGAATCCCGAGATGGCCCCTAGCACCTCGCATGGGGACTGGCCTTTCCTGAGGCCACAAGATCGGGTCCCTGAGGTCCCCGTCGTAACTCGAGAAGACCTGCTGCAACTCGAGAAAATCCAGGAGTTTCTCCCGTCCGGGCGAGATGAGGCCCATTTCCGCTGAGGCATCTCGAGGCTGATCAGACCTCACCTCTGGAACTTCGAAAGGGTCCTTCACACCCTTGGTGCAAATCAAGAAGTTCCCTGACATTCCCGTCTCCACTCGAGAGGAAACACGAGGGTCCCGCCCACATCCAGAGGCGCCCCGTTTCCGCCTCGTAGCTCGAGATGAGGGATCCTTTCCCTGATTCGACGGGAAAGAGTTCCCGGCATTCCCGTCGCATCTCAAGAGGAGGCCCTCTCAACAGGAACGGCGAGAGGAACTCCAGGGTCGTTCCACCATTCCAAGAGTCCCCCAGATGTCTCAGTCCATTCCAGAGGAACCTATTTTCCCTTCATCGGCTCATCCTTCACGCCGAAGATCGACTCACACCAAGGTGGCACGTGGCACAGCCCTGTGGGAAAGCCACGAGGGAAAGCCTCGAGGGAAAGCCACAGATCCCTTAATCAACGTGACAGGAAGAGTGACAGTACTGCTGCAGCTCGGGAGGAAAGCGCACGTGCATGCCCCCACTCGAGACGAGGCCTGAGTCCCCTGGGGAGACTCAGAAGCACTGCAAGAACCATAGCAACACTGGCGAGGAATCCTCAGGTTCCGGCCCCGACTCCACACAAGGTCTTAGGCCCTGGCATGGACGGGAGAGGAATCCCGAGATGGCCCGTAGCAACTCCCATGGGGACAGGCCTTTCCTGAGGCCAAAAGAGCGGGTCCCTGAGGTCCCCGTCGTAACTCGAGAAGACCTGCCGCAACTCGAGAAAATCCAGGAGGTTCTCCCCTCCAGGCGAAATGAGGCCCATTTCTGCTGAGGCATCTCGAGGCTGATCACACCTCACCTCTGGAACTTTGAAAGGGTCCTTCACACCCTTGGTGCAAATCAAGAAGTTCCCCGACATAACCGTCTCCACTCGAGAGGAAACACGAGGGTACCGAGCACATCCAGAGGAGCCCCGTTTCCGCCTCGTAGCTCGAGATGAGGGATCCTTTCCCTGCTTCGTCGGGAAAGAGTTCCCGGCGTTCCCGTCGCAACTCGAGAGGAGGCCCTCTCAACAGGAACGGCGAGAGGAACTCCAGGGTCGTTCCACCATTCCAAGAGTACCCCAGATGTCTCAGTTCATTCCAGAGGAACCTCTTTTCCCTTCACCGGCTCGTCTTTCACGCCGAGGATCGAATCACACCAAGGTGGCACGTGGAACAGCCCTGTGGGAAAGCCTCGTGGGAAAGCCTCGAGGGAAAGCCTCGAGGAAAAGCCACAGATCCCTTGAACCACGTGGCAGGAAGCGTGACACTACCGCTGCAGCTAGCGAGGACAGCACACGTGCATGCCCCAACTCGAGACGAGGCCTGACTCCCCTGGGGAGACTCAGAAGCACCCCAAGATCCATGAAAACACTGGAGAGGAAATCTTCAGGTTCCGGCCCCGACTCCACACAAGGTCTTAGGCTCCGGCATGGACGGGAGAGGAATCCCGAGAGGGCCCCTAGCAACTCGCATGGGGACAGGCCTTTCCTGCGGCCACCAGAGCGGGTCCCTGAGGTCCCCGTCGTAACTCGAGAAGACCTGCCGCAACTCGAGAAAATCCAGGAGGTTCTCCCCTCCAGGCGAGATGAGGCCCATTTCCGCTGAGGCGTCCTCTCGATGCTGATCACACCTCAGTTCTGAAACTTCGAAATGGGTCCTTAACACCCTTGGTGCAAATCAAGAAGTTCCCCGACATACCCGTCTCCACTCGAGAGGAAACACGAGGGTCCCGCCCTCACCCAGAGGAGCCCCGTTTCCGCCTCGTAGCTCGAGATGAGGGATCCATTCCCTGCTTCGTCGCGAAAGAGTTCCCGGCGTTCCAGTCGCATCTCAAGAGGAGGCCCTCTCAACAGGAACGGCGAGAGGAACTCCAGGGTCGTGCCACCATTCCAGGAGTCCCCCATATGTCTCAGTCCATTCCAGAGGAACCTCTTTTCCCTCACTGGCTCGTCTTTCACGCCGAGAATCGACTCACACCCAGGTGGCACGTGGCACAGCCCTGTGGGAAAGCCTCGTGGGAAAGCCTCGAGGGAAGCCTCGACGGAAAGCCACAGATCCCTTGATCCACGTGACAGGAAGCGTGACACTACTGCTGCAGCTCGGGAGGAAAACGCACGTGCATGCCCCCTCTCGAGACGAGGCCTGACTCCTCTGGGGAGACTCAAGCACCCCAAGATACATGGCAACACTGGAGAGGAATCCTGAGGTACGGGCCCCGACTCCACACAAGGTCTTAGGCCCCGGCATGGACGGGAGAGGAATCCCGAGATGGCCCCTAGCACCTCGCATGGGGACTGGCCTTTCCTGAGGCCACAAGAACGGGTCCCTGAGGTCCCCGTCGTAACTCGAGAAGACCTGCCGCAACTCGAGAAAATCCAGGAGTTTCTCCCGTCCGGGCGAGATGAGGACCATTTCCGCTGAGGCATCTCGAGGCTGATCACACCTCACCTCTGGAACCTCGAAAGGGTGGTTCACACCCTTGGTGCAAATCATGAAGTTCCCCGACATAACGGTCTCCACTCGAAAGGAAACACGAGGGTCCCGCCCACATCCAGAGGCGCCCCGTTTCCGCCTCGTAGCTCGAGATGAGGGATCCTTTTCCTGCTTCGTCGGGAAAGGGTTCCCGGCATTCCCGTCGCATCCCAAGAGGAGGCCCTCTCAACAGGATCGGCGAGAGGAACTCCAGGGTCGTGCCACCATTCCAAGAGTCCCCCAGATGTCTCTGTCCATTCCAGAGGAACCTCTTTTCCCTCCACCGTCTCGTCTTTCACGCCGAGGATCGACTCACACCAAAGTGGCGCGTGACACAGCCCTGTGGGAAAGCCTCGTGGGAAAGCCTCGAGGGAAAGCCTCGAGGGAAAGCCACAGATCCCTTGATCCACGTGACAGGAAGCGTCAGACTACTGCTGCAGCTCGGGAGGAAAGCGCACGTGCATGCCCCCACACGAGACGAAGCCTGACTCCCCTGGGGGGACTCAGAAGCAACCCAAGACCCATGGAAACACTGGAGAGGAATCCTCAGGTTCTGGCACCGACTGCACACAGGGTCTTAGGCCCCGTCATGGACGGGTGAGGAGTCCCGAGAGGGCCCCTAGCATCTCGCACGGGGACTGGCCTTTCCTGAGGACACCAGAGCGGGTCCCTGAGATCCCCGTCGTAACTCGAGAAGACCTGCTGCACCTCGAGAAAATCCAGGAGGTTCTCCCCTCCAGGCGAGATGAGTCCCATTTCCGCTGAGGCGTCTCGAGGCTGATCACACCTCACCTGTGGAACTTCGACAGGGTCCTTCACACCCTTGGTGCTAATCAAGAAGTTCCCCGACATACCCGTCTCCACTCGAGAGGAAACAGGAGGGTCCCGCCCACATCCAGAGGCGCCCCATTTCCGCCTCGTATCTAGAGATGAGGGATCCTTTCCCTGCTTCGTCGGGAAAGAGTTCCCGGCGTTCCCGTCGCATCTCAAGAGGAGGCCCTCTCAAGAGGAATGGCGAGAGGAACTCCAGGGTCGTGCGACCATTCCAAGAGTCCCCCAGATGTCTCAGTCCATTCCAGAGGAACCTCTTTTCCCATCACCGGCTCGTTTTTCATGCCGAGGATCAACTCACACCAAGGTGGCACGTGGAACAGCCCTGTGGGAAAGCCTCATGGGAAAGCCTCGAGGGAAAGCCTCGAGGGAAAGACACAGATCCCTTGATCCACGTGAAAGGAAGCGTGACACTACTGCTGCAGCTCGGAGGAAAGCACACGTGCATGCCCTCAGTCGAGACCAGGCCTGACTCCCCTGGGTAGACACAGAAGCACCACATGATCCATGGCAACACTGGAGAGGAATCCTCAGGTTCCGGCCCCGACTTCACACAAGGTCTTAGGCCCCGGCATGGACGGGAGAGGAATCCCGAGAGGGCCCCTAGCAACTCGCATGGGGACTGGCCTTTCCTGAGGCCACCAGAGCGGTTCCCTGAGGCCCCCGTCGTATCTCGAGAAGACCTACCGCAACTCGAGAAAATCCAGGAGGTTCTCCCCTCCAGGCGAGATGAGGCACATTTATGCTCAGGTGTCTCGAAGCTAATCACACCTCACATCTGGAACTTCGAAAGGGTCCTTCACACCCCTGGTGCAACTCAAGAAGTTCCCCGACATACCCGTGTCCACTCGAGAGGAAACACGAGGGTCCCGCCCACATCCAGAGGAGCCCCGTTTCCGCCTCGGAGCTTGAGATGAGGGATCCTTTCCCTGCGTCGTCGGGAAAGAATTCCCGGCATTCCCGTCGCATCTCAAGAGGAGGCGCTCTCAACAGGGACGGCGAGAGGAACTCCAGGGTCGTGCCACCATTCCAAGAGTCCCCCAGATGTCTCAGTCCATTCCAGAGGAACCTCTTTTCCCTTCACCGGCTCGTCTTTCATGCCGAGGATCGACTCACACCAAAGTGGCACGTGGCACAGCCCTGTGGGAAAGCCTCGTGGGAAAGCCTCGAGGGACAGCCTCGAGGGAAAGCCACAGATCCCTTGATCCACGTGACAGGAAGCATGACACTACTGCTGCAGCTCGGGAGGAAAGGGCACGTGCATGCCCCCACTCGAGACGAGGCCTGACTCCCCTGGGGAGACTCAGAAGCACCCCAAGAAGCATGGCATCACTGGAGAGGAATCCTCAGGGTCCGGCCCCGACTCCACACAAGGTCTGACGCCCCGGCATGGACGGGAGAGGAATCCCGAGTGGGCCCCTAGAAACTAGCCTGGGGACTGGCCTTTTGTCAGGCCACCAGAGCGGGTCCCTGAGGTCCCCGTCGTAACTCGAGAAGACCTGCCGCAACTCGAGAAAATCCAGGAGGTTCTCCCCTCCAGGCGAGATGAGGCCCATTTCCGCTGAGGCGTCTCGAGGCTGATCACACCTCACCTCTGGAACTTCGAAAGGGTCCTTCACACCCGTGGTGCAAATCAAGAAGTTCCCCGACATACCCGTCTCCACTCGAAAGGAAACACGAGGGTCCCGCCCACATCCAGAGGCGCCCCGTTTCCGCCTCGTAGCTCGAGATGAGGGATCCTTTCCCTGCTTCGTCGGGAAAGAGTTCCCGTCGTTCCCGTCGCATCTCAAGAGGAGGTCCTCTGAACAGGAACGGCGAGAGGAACTCCAGGGTCGTGCCACCATTCCAAGAGTCCCCCAGATGTCTCAGTCCATTCCAGAGGAACCTCTTTCCCTTCACCGGCTCGTCTTTCACGCCGAGGATCGACTCACAGCAAGGTGGCACGTGGCACAGCCCTGAGGGAAAGCCTCGTTGGAAAGCCTCCAGGGAAAGCCTTGAGGGAAAGCCACAGATAGCTTGATGCACGTGATAGAAAGCGTGACACTACTGCTGCAGCTCGGGAGGAAAGTGCACGTGCATGCCCCCAGTGGAGATGAGGCCTGACTCCCCTGGGGAGACTCAGAAGCACCCCAAGATTCATGGCAACACTGGAGAGGAATCCTCAGGTTCCGGCCCCAACTCCACACAAAGTCTGAGGCCCCGGAATGGACGGGAGAGGAATCCCGAGTGGGCCCCTAGCAACTAGCATTGGGACTGGCCTTTCCTGAGGCCACCAGAGCGGGTCCCTGAGGTCCCCGTCGTAACTCGGGAAGACCTGCCGCAACTCGGGAAAATCCAGGAGGTTCTCCCCTCCAGGCGAGATGAGGCCCATTTCCGCTGAGGCGTCTCGAGGCTGATCACACCTCACCTCTGGAACTTCGAAAGGGTCGTTCACACACTTGGTGCAAATCAAGAAGTTCCCTGACATACCCGTCTCCACTCGAGAGGAAACATGAGGATCCCCGCCACATCCAGAGGCACCCCGTTTCCGCCTGGTAGCTCGAGATGAGGGATCCTTTCCCTGCTTCGTCGGGAAAGAGTTCCCGGCGTTCCCGTCGCATCTCAAGAGGAGGCCCTCTCAACAGGAACGGCGAGAGGAACTCCAGGGTCGTGCCACCATTCCAAGAGTCCCCCAGATGTCTGAGTCCATTCCAGAGGAAGCTCTTTTCCCTTCGCCGGCTCGCCTTTCACACCGAGGATCGACTCACACCAAGGTGGCACATGGCACAGTCCTGTGGGAAAGCCTCGTTGGAAAGCCTCGAGGGAAAGGCACAGATTCCTTGATCCACGTGACAGGAAGCGTGACACGACTGCTGCAGCTCGGGAGGAAAGCAAACGTGCATGACCCCACTCGAGACGAGGCCTGACTCCCCTGGGGAGACTCAAAAGCACCCCAAGATCCATGGCAACACTGGAGAGGTATCCTCAAGTTCTGGCCCCGACTCCACAAAAGGTCTTAGGCCGCGGCATCGACGGGAGAGGAATCCCGAGATGGCCCCTAGCAACTCGCATGGGGACTGGCCTTTCCTGAGGCCACCAAGGCGGGTCCCTGAGATCCCCGTCGTAACTCGAGAAGACCTGCCGCAACTCGTGAAAATCCAGGAGGTTCTCCCCTCCAGGCGAGATGAGGCCCATTTCCGCTGAGGCGTCACGAGGCTGATCACACCTCACCTCTGGAACTTCGAAAGGGTCCTTCACACCCTTGGTGCAAATCAGGAAGTTCCCCGACATACCCGTCTCCACTCGAGAGGAAACACGAGGGTGCCGCCCACATCCAGAGGAGCCCCGTTTCCGCCTCGTAGCTCGAGAAGAGGGATACTTTCCCTGCTTCGTCGGGAAAGATTTCCCAGCGTTCCCGTCGCATCTCAAGAGGAGGCCCTCTCAACAGGAACGGCGAGAGGAACTCCAGGGTCGTGCCACCATTCCAAGAGTCCCCCAGATGTCTGAGTCCATTCCAGAGGAAGCTCTTTTCCCTTCGCCGGCTAGTCTTTCACGCCGAGGATCGACTCACACCAAGGTGGCACGTGACACAGCCCTGTGGAAAAGCCTCGAGGAAAAGCCACAGATCCCTTGATGCACGTGACAGGAAGCATGACACTACTGCTGCAGCTCGGGAGGAAAGCGCACGTGCATGCCTCCACACGAGACGAGGCCTGACTCCCCTGGGGAGACTCAGAAACACCCCAAGATCCATGGAACACTGGAGAGGAATGCTCAGGTTCCGGCCCCAACTCCACACAAGGTCTGAGGCCCCGGCATGGACGGGAGAGGAATCCTGAAAGGGCCCCTAGCAACTAGCATGGGGACTGGCCTTTCCTGAGGCCACCAGAGCGGGTCTGTGAGGTCCCTGTCGTAACTCGGGAAGACCTGCCGCAACTCGAGAAAATCCAGGAGGTTCTCCCCTCCAGGCGAGATGAGGATCTTTTCCACTGAGACGTCTCGAGGCTGATCACACCTCACCTCTGGAACTTCGAGAGGGTCCTTCACACCCTTGGTGCAAATCAAGAAGTTCCCCGACATACCCGTCTCCACTCGAGAGGAAACACGAGGGTCCCGCCCACATCCAGAGGCGCCCCGTTTCCGCCTGGTAGATCGAGATGAAGGATCCTTTCCCTGCTTCGTTGGGAAAGAGTTCCCGGCGTTCCCGTCGCATCTCAAGAGGAGGCCCTCTCAACACGAACGGCGAGAGGAACTCCAGGGTCCTGCCACCATTCCAAGAGTCCCGCAGATGTCTCAGTCCATTCCAGAGGAACCTCTTTCCCTTCACCGGCTCGTCTTTCACGCTGAGGATCGACTCACAGCAAGGTGGCACGTGGCACAGCCCTGTGGGAAAGCCTCGTTGGAAAGCCTCCATGGAAAGTCTCGAGGGAAAGCCACAGATCCCTTGATGCACGTGATAGAAATCGTGACACTACTGCTGCAGCACGGTAGGAAAGCGCACCTGCAGGCCCGGACTCCAGACGAGGCCTCACTCCCCTGGGGAGACTCAGAAGCACCCCAAGATTCATGGCAACACTGGAGAGGAATGCTCAGTTTCCGGCCCCGACTCCACACAAGGTCTTAGTCTCCGGCATGGACGGGAAAGGAATCCCGAGAGGGCCCCTAGCAACTCGCATGGGGACAGGCCTTTCCTGAGGCCACCAGAGCGGGTCCCTGAGGTGTCCGTCGTAACTCGAGAAGACCTGCCGCAACCCGAGAAAATCCAGTAGGTTCTCCCATCCAGGCGAGATGAGGCCCATTTCCGCTGAGGCGTCTCGAGGCTGATCACACCTCACCTCTGGAACTTCGAAAGGTCCTTCACACCCTTGGTGCAAATCAAGAAGTTCCCCGACACACCCGTCTCCACTCGAGAGGAAACACGAGGGTCCCGCCCACTTCCAGAGGCGCCCCCTTTCCGCCTGGTAGCTCGAGATGAGGGATCCCTTCCCTGCTTCGTCGGGAAAGAGTTCCCGGCATTCCCGTCGCTTCTCAAGAGGAGGCCCTCTCAACAGGGACCTCGAGAGGAACTCCAGGGTCGTGCCACCGTTCCAAGAGTCCCCCAGAGGTCTCAGTCCTTTCCAGAGGAATCTCCTCTCCTATCACCGGCTCGTCTTTCACGCCGAGGATCGACTCACACCAAGGTGGCACGTGGCACAGCCCTGTGGGAAAGCCTCGTGGGAAAGCCTCGAGGGAAAGCCTCGAGGGAAAGCCACAGATCCCTTGATCCACGTGACAGGAAGCATGACACTACTACTGGAGCTCGGGAGGAAAGCGCACGTGCATGCCCCCACACGAGACGAGGCCTGACTCCCCTGGGGAGACTCAGAAGCACCCCAAGATCCATGGTAACACTGGAGAGGAATCCTCAGGTTCCGGCCCCAAATCCACACAAGGTCTGAGGCCCCGGAATGGACCGGAGAGGAATCCCGAGTCGGCCCCTAGAAACTGGCATGGGAACTGGTCTTTCATGAGGCCACCAGAGCGGGTCCCTGAGGTCCTCGTCGTAACACGAGAAGACCTGCCGCAACTCGAGACAATCCAGGAGGTTCTCCCCTTCAGGCGAGATGAGGCCCATTTCCTCCGAGGCGTCTCGAGGCTGATCACACCTCACCTCTGGAACTTCGAAAGGGTCCTTCACACCCTTGGGGCAAATCAAGAATTTCCCCGACATACCCGTCTCCACTCGAGAGGAAACCCGAGGGTCCCGCCCACATCCAGAGGTGCCCCGTTTCCGCCTCGTAGCTTGAGATGAGGGATCCTTTCCTTGCTCCTTAGGGAAAGAGTTCCCGGCGTTTCAGTCGCATCTCAAGGGGAGGCCCTCTCAACAGGAACGGCGAGAGGAACTCCAGGGTCGTGCCACCATTCCAAAGTCCTCCAGATGTCTCAGTCCATTCCAGAGGAACCTCTTTCCCTTCACCGGCTCGCCTTTCACGCCGAGGATTGACTCACACCATTGTGGCACGTGGCACAGCCCTGTGGGATAGCCTCGTGGGAAAGCCTCGAGGGAAAGCCACAGATCCCTTGATCCACGTGACACGAAGCGTGACACTACTGCTGCAACTCGGGAGGAAAGCGCACGTGCATGCCCCCACTCGAGACGAGGCCTGACTCCCCTGGGGAGACTCAGAAGCACCCCAAGATCCATGGCAACACTGGAGAGGATCCCTCACGTTCCGGCCCCGCCTCCACACATGGTCTTAGGCCCCGGCATGGACGGGAGATGAATTCCGAGATGGCCCATAGCAACTCGCATGGGGACTGGCCTTTCCTGAGGCCATCAGATCGGGTCCCTGAGGTCCCCGTCGTATGTCGAGAAGACCTGCCGCAACTCGAGAAAATCCAGGAGGTTCTGCCCTCCAGCCGAGATGAGGCCCATTTCTGCTGAGGCGTCTCGAGGCTGATAACACCTCACCTCTGGAACCTCGAAAGGGTCCTTCACACCCTTGGTGCAAATCAAGAAGTTCCCCGACATACCCGTCTCCACGCGAGAGGAAACACGAGGGTCCCGCCCACATCCAGAAGAGCCCCGTATCCGCCTAGCAGCTCGAGATGAGGGATCGTTTCCGTGCTTCGTCGGGAAAGAGTTCCCGGCGATTCCGTCGCATCTCAAGAGGAGGCCCACTCAACAGGAACGGCGAGAGGAACTCGAGGGTCGTGCCACCATTCCAAAGTCCCCCAGATGTCTCAGTTCATTCCAGAGGAACTTCTTTCCCTTCACCAGCTCGCCTTTCACGCCGAGGATCGACTCACATCAAGGTGGCCCGTGGCACAGCCCTGTGGGAAAGCTTCGAGGGAAAGCCTCGAGGAAAAGCCACCGAATCCTTGATCCACATGACAGGAAGCGTGACACTACTGCTGCAGCTCGGGAGGAAAGCGCACATGCATGCCCCCAGTCGAGACGAGGCCTGACTCACCTGGTGAGTCTCAGAAGCAACCCAAGATCCATGTCAACACTGGAGAGGAATCCTCAGGTTCCGGCCCCGACACCACACGAGGTCTTAGGCCCCGGCATGGACGGGAGAGGAATCCCGAGATGGCCCCAAGCAACTCGCATGTGGACTGGCCTTTCCTGAGGCCACCAGAGCGGGTTCCTGAGTTCCTCGTCGTAACTCGAGAGGACATGGGGCAACTCGAGAAAATCCAGCAGGTTCTCCCCTCCAGGCGAGATGAGGCCCATTTCTGCTGAGGTGTCTCGAGGCTGATCACACCTCACCTCTGGAACTTCGAAAGGGTCCTTCACACCCTTGGTGCAAATCAAGAAGTTCCCCGACATACCCGTCTCCACTCGAGAGGAAACACGAGGGAGCAGCCCACAACCAGAGGAACCCTGTTACAGCCTCGTAGCTCGAGATGAGGGATCCTTTCCCTGCTTCTTCGGGCAAGAGTTCCCGGCGTTCCCGTCGCATCTCAAGAGGAGGCCCTCTCAAGAGGAACGGCGAGAGGAACTCCAGGGTCGTGCCACCGTTCCAAGAGTCCCCCAGATGTCTCAGTACATTCCAGAGGAAACTCTTTTCCCTTCACTGGCTCGTCTTTCACGCCGAGGATCGACTCACAGCAAGGTGGCTCGTGGCACAGCTCTGTGGGAAAGCGTCGTGTGAAGCCACAGATCCCTTGATCCTCGTGACAGAAAGCGTGACACTGCTGCCGCAGCTCCGGAGGAAAGCGCACGTGCATGCCCCCACTCGAGACGAGGCCTGACTCCCCTGGGGAGACTCAGAAGCAGCCCAAGATCCATGGCAACACTGGAGAGGAATCCTCAGATTCCGGCCCCCACTCCACACAAGGTCTTAGGCACCGGCATGGATGGGAGAGGAATCCCGAGGTGGCCCCTAGCAACTCGCATGGGGACTGGCCTTTCCTGAGGCCAGCAGAACGTGTCCCTGAGGTCCCTGTCGTAACTCGAGAAGACCTTCCGCAACTCGAGAAAATCCAGGAGGTTCTCCCCTTCAGGCGAGATGAGGCCCATTTCCTCCGAGGCTCTCGAAGCTGGTCACACCTCACCTCTGGAACTTCGAAAGGGTCCTTCACACCCTTTGTGCAAATCAAGAAGTTCCCCGACATACCCGTCTCCACTCGAGAGGAAACCCGAGGGTCCCGCCCACATCCAGAGGTGCCCCGTTTCCGCCTCGTAGCTCGAGATGAGGGATCCTTTCCCTGCTTCTTAGGGAAAGAGTTCCCGGCGTTTCCCTCGCCTCTCAAGGGGAGGCCCTCTAAACAGGAACGGCGAGAGGAACTCCAGGGTCGTGCCACCATTCCAAGAGTCCCCCAGATGTCTCAGTCCATTCCAGAGGAACCTCTTTTCCCTTCACTGGCTCGTCTTTCGCGCTGAGGATCGACTCACACCAAGGTGGAACGTGGCACAGCCCTGTGCGAAAGCCCCGTGGGAAAGCCTGGAGGGAAAGCCTCGAGGGAAAGCCACAGATCCCTTGATCCACGTGACAGGAAGCGTGACACTACTGCTGCATCTCCGGAGGAAAGCGCATTTGCATGCCCCCACTAGAGACGAGTCCTGACTGCCCTGGGGAGACTCAGAAGCACCCCAAAATCCATGGAACACTGGAGAGGAAACCTCAGGTTCCGGCCCCGACTCCACACAAGGTCTTAGGCCCCGGCATCGATGGGAGCGGAATCCCGAGATGGCCCCTAGCAACTCGCATGGGGACTGGCCTTTCCTGAGGCCACCAGAGCGGGTCCCTGAGGTCCCCTTCGAAACTCGAGAAGACCTGCCGCAACTCGAGAAATCCAGGAGGTTCTCCCATCCAGGCGAGATGAGGCCCATTTCCGGTGAGGTGTCTCGAGGCTGATCACACCTCACCTCTGGAACTTCGAAAGGGTCCTTCACACCCTTGGTGCAAGTCAAGAAGTACCCCGACATACCCGTCTGCACTCGAGAGGAAACACGAGGATCCCGCCCTCATCCAGAGGAGCCCCGTTTCCGACTCGTACCTCGCGATGAGGATCCTTTCCCTGCTTCGTGGGGAAAGTGTTCCCGGCGTTCCTGTCGCATCTCAAGTGGAGGCCATCTCAACAGGAACGGCGAGAGGAGCTCCAGGGTCGTGCCACCATTCCAAGAGTCCCCAGATGTCTCAGTCCATTCCAGAGGAACCTCTTTCCCTTCACAAGCTCGCCTTTCACCACACCATGGTGGCACGTGGCACAGCCCTGTGGGATAGCCTCGTGGGAAAGCCTCGAGGGAAAGCCACAGATCCCTTGATGCACGTGACAGGAAGCGTGACACTACTGCTGCAGCTCGGGAGGAAAGCGCACGTGCATGCCCCCATTCGAGACGAGGCCTGACTCCCCTGGGGAGACTGAGAAGCACCCCAAGATCCATGGCAACACTGGAGAGGAATCCTCAGGTTCCGGCCCTGACTCAACACAAGGTGTTAGGCCCCGGCATGGACGGGAGAGGAATCTCGAGATGGCCCCTAGCAACTCGCATGGGACTGGCCTTTCCTGAGGCCACCAGAGCGGGCCCCGAGGTCTCCGTCGTAACTCCAGAAGACCTGCCGCACCTCGAGAAAATCCAGGAGGTTCTCCCCTCCAGGCGAGATGAGGCCCATTTCCTGCCAGGCGTCTCGAGTCTGATCACACCTCACCTCTGGAACTTCGAAAGGGTCCTTCACACCCTTGGTGCAAGTCAAGAAGTTCCCCGACATACCCGTCTCAACTCGAGAGGAAACCCGAGGGTCCCGCCCACATCCAGAGGTGCCCCGTTTCCGCCTCGTAGCTCGAGATGAGGGATCCTTTCACTGCTTCGTCGGGAAAGAATTCCCGGCATTCCCATCGCATCTAAAGAAGAGGCCCTCTCAACAGATACGGTGTGAGGAACTCCAGGTTGGTGCCACCATTCCAAGAGTCCACCAGATGTCTCAGTCCTTTTCAGAGGAACCTCTTATCCCTACACCGGCTCGTCTTCTACGCCGACGATCGACTCACACAAAGGTGGCCCGTGGCACAGCCCTGTGGGAAAGCCCCGTGGGAAAGCCTCGAGGGAAACCTCGAGGGAAAGCCACAGATCCCTTGATCCACGTGACAGGAAGCGTGACACTACTGATTCAGCTCGCGAGGAAAGCGCACGTGCATGCCCCCACTAGAGACCAGGCCTGACTCCCCTGGGGAGACTCAGAGGCACCCCAAGATCCATGTCAACACTGGAGAGGAATCCTCAGGTTCGGGCCCGGCTCCACACAAGGTCTTAGGCCCCGGCATGGACGGGAGAGGAATCCCTAGATGGCCCCTAGCAACTCGAATGGGGACTGGCCTTTCCTGAGGCCACCAGAGCCGGTCCCTGAGGTCCCCGTCGTAACTCGAGAGGACCTGCTGCAAGTCGAGAAAATCCAGGAGCTTCTCCCCTCCAGGCGAGATCAGGCCCATTTCCGCTGGAGCGTCTCGAGGCCGATCACACTCACCTCTGAAACTTCGAAAGGGTCCTTCACACCCTTGGTGCAAATCAAGAAGTTCCCCGACATACCCGTTTCCACTCGAGAGGAAACACGAGGGTCCCGCCCACATCCAGAGGAGCCCCGTTTCTGCCTCGTAACTCATGATGAGGGATCCTTTCCTTGCTTCTTCGGGCAAGAGTTCCCGCGTTCCTGTCGCATCTCAAGAGGAGGTCCTCTCAACAGGAACGGCGAGAGGAACTCCGGGGGTCGTGCCACCATTCCACGAGTCCCCCAGATGTCTCAGTCCATTCCAGAGGAACCTCTTTTTCCCTTCACCGGCTCGTCTTTCACGCGAGAATCGACTCACACCAAGGTGGCTCGTGGAACAGCCCTGTGGGAAAGCCTCGTGGAGAGCGTCAAGGAAAGCCTCGAGGGAAAGCCACAGATCCCTGGATCCACGTGACAGGAAGCGTGACACTACTGCTGCAGCTCGGGAGGAAAGCGCACGTGCATTTCCCAACTCGAGACGAGGCCTGACTCCCCTGGGGAGACTCAGAAGTACCCGAAGATACATGTCAACAGTGGAGAGAATCCTCAGGTTCCGGCCCCGACTCCACACAAGGTCTGAGGCCCCGGCATGTTCGGGAGAGGAATCCCGAGATGGCCCCAAGCAACTCGCATGGGGACTGGCCTTTCCTGAGGCCACCAGAGCGGGTCCCTGAGGTCCCCGTCGTAACTCGAGAAGACCTGCCGCAACTCGAGAAAATCCAGGAGGTTCTCCCCTCCAGGCGAGATGAGGCCCATTTCCGCTGAGGCGTCTCGAGGCTGATCACACCTCACCTCTGGAACTTCCAAAGGGTCCTTCACACCCTTGGTGCAAATCAAGAAGTTCCCCGACATACCCGTCTCCACTCGAGAGGAAACACGAGGGTGCCGCCTACATCCAGTGGAGCCACGTTTCTGCCTGGTAGCTCGAGATGAGGGATCCTTTCCGTGCTTCGTCGGGAAAGAGTTCCCGGCGTTCCCGTCGCATCTCAAGAGGAGGCCCTCTCAACAGGAATGGCGAGAGAACTCCAGGGTCGTGCCACAATTCCAAAGTCCCCCAGATGTCTCAGTCCATTCCAGGGGAACCTCTTTCCCTTCACAAGGTCGCCTTTCACCACACCATGGTGGCACGTGGCACAGCCTTGTGGGATAGCCTCGTGGGAAAGCCTCGAGGGAAAGCCACAGATTCCTTGATGCACATGACAGAAGCGTGACACTACTGCTGCAGCTCGGGAGGAAAGCGCACGTGCATGCCCCCATTCGAGACGAGGCCTGACTCCCCTGGGGAGACTGAGAAGCAACCCAAGATCCATGGCAAAACTGGAGAGGAATCCTCAGGTTCCGGCCCTGACTCAAAACAAGGTGTTAGGCCCCGGCATGGACGGGAGAGGAATCCCGAGATGGCCCCTAGAAACTCGCATGGGACTGGCCTTTCCTGAGGCCACCAGAGCGGGCCCCGAGGTCTCCGTCGTAACTCGAGAAGACCTGCCGCACCTCGAGAAAATCCAGGAGGTTCTCCCCTCCAGGCGAGATGAGGCCCATTTCCTGCCAGGCGTCTCGAGTCTGATCACACCTCACCTCTGGAACTTCGAAAGGGTCCTTCACACCCTTGGTGCAAATCAAGAAGTTCCCCGACATACCCGTCTCCACTCGAGAGGAAACACGATGTCCCGCCCACATCCAGAGGCGCCCTGATTCCGCCTGGTAGCTCGAGATGAGGGATCCTTTCCCTGCTTCGTCGGAAAGAGTTCCCGGCGTTCCCGTCGCATCTCAAGAGGAGGCCCTCTCAACAGGAACGGCGAGAGGAACTCCAGGGTCGTGCCACCATTCCAAGAGTCCCCCAGATGTCTCAGTCCATTCCAGAGGAACCTCTTTCCCGTCACCGGCTCGTCTTTCACGCCGAGGATCGACTCACAGCAAGGTGGCAGGTGGCACAGCCCTTTGGGAAAGCCTCGTTGGAAAGCCTCCAGGGAAAGCCTAGAGGGAAAGCCACAGATCCCTTGATCCACGTGATAGGAAGCGTGAAACTGCTGCTGCAGCTCGGAGGAAAGTGCACGTGCATGCCCCACTCGAGACGAGGCCTGACTCCCCTGGGGAGACTCAGAAGCACACCAAGATCCATGTCAGCACTGGAGAGGATTCCTCAGGTTCAGGACCCGAATCC